>NW_011313383.1:0-495 GCF_000146605.3 Meleagris gallopavo | reverse complement strand
CTTCGCTCTCATGCGTGAAAGCGGCACTCGCGCTGAACCGCTCCGGAGAGTTTGCCGACGCTGGTCGAGAAATCGCGCCTTCTCCCCGAGTGCCGCTTTCAGCCGTCAGCAGCGCTCTCGTGTTTCTCACTTGCCGAGAACGGGCGACTTGTGCCTGCTGCTTTTCTCCGACGCGCGAGCGGTCTCGTGTCCGCACGTCGGAGAGGAGCGGTTTGCACTTCGCCTCGGGTACATGCAGAATGCACTAGGCCTAGCTGTGAATACGACGTCTCTGCCTTCATTTCGAGCGGCAATTCTTTTTTGGTGTTGTTCTCCATGGCTACGCTTGTGCATGCTCGGAGGAAAAGAGTGGAGAGCAAAACCCTCTCTAATAAGGCTGTTGGAAGTTCGGGGAGCGACATTTGTTTCGCTCCCAGGGAGAGAGAGCGTGACAGAAAGTGGGGAGCGATCCTTTCTGGCCTGCGGAGAAAAAACCTCCCTACGGAGGTAGTGCAG
>NW_011313382.1:0-483 GCF_000146605.3 Meleagris gallopavo | reverse complement strand
AAAACGACAAGTTCCCATCTTGCTGGAGGATATTGATTATGGCTCTCCCAAGAGGAATTCAGTGTACAACTATGCTTTGAGGGAACTGGCAGACACAGTCACCTAGTAATTTGAGAAGGGACAATTGTCCAGTATAAATATTTATATTCAAGTGTATTTAGATTGTTGTGATTGATTGCAGTTTGCACCAGGCCAAAATAGATGAGTACTGGAACAAGAAACCACTGTGCCATCCCCCCCGCGTGTCTCACAGAGTGCTCTGAGAAAGAGCCACTTGCAAACTCTTGTTGTAAAATAGTATGTTACCTCAGGAATGGGGAGGAATACACTGGAAGTTGGAATGTCCTTATCTGCAGAAATCTAGGAAACCTCAGTGTAGCACTGAAAATCTCCATGACTGGAGACGAGACTGAAATAGAATATTTGGTAGACAAAATTGGTTTCTGTATTTACAGAATATGTATTTTATACAGATATGTATTT
>NW_011313380.1:0-358 GCF_000146605.3 Meleagris gallopavo | reverse complement strand
GTCTTTTTGGGGGGATGGCAAGTGCACGTGAAGGGCTGCTAGGTGTAAGAGCAGCATGTGAATCTGGAGACTGCTTCCTTTGGGGGTGTGGGGTGAGCCGTTAGAATGGGGTGAGTGATTCCTGCTTGATTTCAGAGCTGTGAGCTCTGCTTTTCTGGAGGATCTCAAGCTGGATGGCTGTAATTAATAGGGCTATGTGCTAATTGCATCCATGCGGTGTTTTTTAAGGGCATTGTGTGCATCCTTGTTGTGTTGTAAATTATGTTCTGCGTCTCTTCTGATTTCATTTTGCAGCCTGATGGAGTTGAAGGATTGCCTGGGCTCCTCCAGTCAGTGGTGTGAGATGTGTCCAGCAGGT
>NW_011313379.1:0-350 GCF_000146605.3 Meleagris gallopavo | reverse complement strand
GGCTGCACCGGGCTGGAGCCGTGACACCACGCCAGTGCCCCAAAGTCCCGTTTGACAGCCCACAGGCTTCAATCAGCGACTTCATGGCTGCCGGCCTGAACTACCAGTCAGCAGTAATAATCAGAGGGCAAAACAGACCAGGCAGTCCGAGCCGCCGTGCCTCTCGGCCTCCCACCTTCCCCAGCAGATCTTGCTGTGGTGGTTTGCCGCCCTTTTCCCTTTCTGGGAAGGCTCCCTTGGTGCGAGCCTCCTCTATGAAGGTGATGCGCACGGGATCTTTGCAGAACTGGCCCAGCTGAGGATTCCAGTGTGCTCTGGATGCTTCCCAGCGTGCTGCAGCACTCACAGGA
>NW_011313377.1:0-496 GCF_000146605.3 Meleagris gallopavo | reverse complement strand
GTGAACCTGCAGTACTCAGGTGAGGGAGGAACCAGGGCAGGAAGAGATCAGCGTCGGGCAATAGGGCATAAAGACATAGCACTGTTTTCTCGGGGCGCTCCTGCCTGCAGGACGCCGCCATTGCAATCGCAAATCAAATCTGCTTTACGAGAGAAACCGTCCTGGAAAATTATTTGGATATTCCAACAGCGTTCAAGAAAAGTTTAGACGTCGTGCTGAGGGACGTGGTTTAGTGGTGAATACTGGTGGTAGGGGATGGTTGGATCGGGTGGTCTTGGAGGTCTTTTCCAACCGTGGTGATTCCGTGTGTTTTGATGCGTTTGCATTTGTCTCTTCTAAAGTGTATTGCGACTAAAAACCAGTCCCACGTCCCAGCTGGTTTTCAGGGTACCACATTTCCTTTGAAATGCTCTTTGAAATGAAATTTCCTTCCTCTTGCTCCAGGAGAAACTGAACGCTCACTTTAGAAGGAAAACAGAGAACAGGCGTCTGCTGC
>NW_011313376.1:0-478 GCF_000146605.3 Meleagris gallopavo | reverse complement strand
GTGGATGGTCAGCATGGGGGAGTCGGATCACATCGCAAACCTACCTGCATACAAGCAGCGCACCAACATGGGGTGCATGATGTTCATTACCTGCTGGACACATCTCACACCACTGACTGGAGAGCCCAGGCAATCCTTCAACTCCATCAGGCTGCAAAAATGAAATCGGAAGAGACACAGAACATAATTTAAAACACAACAAGGATGCACACAATGCCCTTAAAAAACACCCACCGCATGGATGCAATTAGCACATGAATTACAGCCATCCAGCTTCAGATCCTCCAGAAAAGCAGAGCTCACAGCTCTGAAATCAAGCAGGAATCACTCACCCCATTCTAAGGGCTCACCCCACACCCCAAAGGAAGCAGTCTCCAGATTCAGATGCTGCTCTTACACCTAGCAGCCCTTCAGTGCACTTGCCATCCCCCAAAAAGACAAGATCACAGCCCTGAAAGAAAAAAAGAAACCACTTACC
>NW_011313375.1:0-302 GCF_000146605.3 Meleagris gallopavo | reverse complement strand
TCTGCTCTCTTACTAAAAAAAAAAAAAATAAGAGCCTGAGAAAATGATTTAATTCACAAAAAAAATAAATTTCCAAGGAGAATGGATTTTGTGGTTGGAAATTTTGCTTTTGAAAACGTAGTTATGGTTCCAATTTTTTTTTTGAATGACTGCTTTTAGCATTTCAGTTATCAGCGTTCATTCCTTCCTCATCGATTCATTTTACTTTTTATTCTTTCTTATTATCATGAAAAACATCACTTCCACCAACTTTCTGACTTGAGCAACATGTCGTTTTGAGGAGTCTGATTCTTTAGCAACAT
>NW_011313374.1:0-496 GCF_000146605.3 Meleagris gallopavo | reverse complement strand
TAAGCGTGATCTTTGTACAAAAACAAGCATGCCTAACAGTCTGACTCAGCACTCTCTTTATCTGAGACTAGATGAGTTGCTCTTCTAAGATCCCTAAGGCAAGGTTTCATGTGCATAAACTTGAAATTGAATTATTGAATTTTGAAACCAGTTGGGAATTGATTATGCTGATCACCTCCTCCTCTAATTAAAACATTACACACAATGTATGCTAGGTACTCTCCTTTCCCTGTAACCTTGTATTAGAGAAGAATTCACACTCAACTGGAAGCATTTTTGTTCTGAATTTTAGGTGGTTTTGCAAAGGTAGAACTCGGACGGCATCTTCTTACTGGTGACAAAGTTGCAGTAAAGATCATGGACAAATTTGCTTTAGGGGTAAGGCAACAGATCTTTAAATATGATAACATCTTCTGCTGGAGTTGTGGAGTTCTCAAGGACACAGGGAGGTGGTGTATAGAAATGCAGCCTCCTGGTCCCATTGCCTTTTGAAGGA
>NW_011313372.1:0-375 GCF_000146605.3 Meleagris gallopavo | reverse complement strand
ATTTTTTTATTTTTTATTTTCATTTCTTTATTATTTTTTAATAAATACGCGTCCACGTATTTTGTCTATTTATTTATTTATTCGTTTGTATTTCTAAAATTCTTATTATTTCTTTATTTCTTCCTGCATTTTAATCGTTTTTTTATTTTTTATTTTTTAACTTTTTCGTTATTTTATTTATTTTCATTTATTTCTTTATCATTTTCGTTTATGCGTCCACGTGTTTGTCTGTTTGTTTATAATTTCGTTATTTGTTCATTTCAATTTTTTATTTTTTTATTTATTTACGTGCCCGCGTATTTGTCTCTTTGTTTTTTAAATGTTGTTTTTATTGTTACTTATTGTTGTTATTTATTTATTTATTTGCTTGCTTAT
>NW_011313371.1:0-459 GCF_000146605.3 Meleagris gallopavo | reverse complement strand
CAACTTGATCTAGCTGTGGATGGTCAGCATGGGGGAGTCGGATCACATCGCAAACCTACCTGCATACAAGCAGCGCACCAACATGGGGTGCATGATGTTCATTACCTGCTGGACACATCTCACACCACTGACTGGAGGAGCCCAGGCAATCCTTCAACTCCATCAGGCTGCAAAATGAAATCAGAAGAGACGCAGAACATAATTTAAAACACAACAAGGATGCACACAATGCCCTTAAAAAACACCGCATGGATGCAATTAGCACATAGCCCTATTAATTACAGCCATCCAGCTTCAGATCCTCCAGAAAAGCAGAGCTCACAGCTCTGAAATCAAGCAGGAATCACTCACCCATTCTAACGGCTCACCCCACACACCAAAGGAAGCAGTCTCCAGATTCACATGCTGCTCTTACACCTAGCAGCCCTTCAGTGCACTTGCCATCCCCCAAAAAGAGAA
>NW_011313369.1:0-395 GCF_000146605.3 Meleagris gallopavo | reverse complement strand
TGTGCTTGGGCTGGGCTGCACTGCAGAGGCGACTGGGTCACAGTCCAGGCTGGTGACTGCAGTGTCTGGCTGGCTCGGGTCAGCATCTTCAGGAGAGCTGGGAGGAAATGAGGGCATGAACTTGGATGAGCTCCCTCTCTCCATTGCTGTTGGTCTGTGGAAGGCTGTCATCGGAACCGCAGTGATTCGTGCTTCCTAAGAGCTCTCCATTCAGGGAAGCACACAGCGCACCATCGCTACTTGCTCTGGATCTTCTGGGTTGACAAGGGCTCGATTCACCTAGGGAAGGACAGACACGGGTTAGTGCCAAACTTTCACAAGCTGAATTAGCAAAGTGGTTCCTGATCAGGAATGAACTGAACATGTTAGGTATGAACGCTAGGAGGAGAATCAAG
>NW_011313367.1:0-489 GCF_000146605.3 Meleagris gallopavo | reverse complement strand
GTGCTCCGTCACCTCACCGTGAAGAAGTTCTTACGCACATTC
Source organism: Meleagris gallopavo (assembly GCF_000146605.3). Taxonomy (NCBI): domain Eukaryota; kingdom Metazoa; phylum Chordata; class Aves; order Galliformes; family Phasianidae; genus Meleagris; species Meleagris gallopavo. Next base: position 447 of record NW_011313367.1, on the reverse strand, counting down.
GTGCGAAACTTCCTGTGCTGCAGCTGATCGTCCGTTTCCCCCTCCGTCCTGTCTCCACGTACCACTGAAAAGAGCCTGGCCTCACTGCTATGGCCGCCACACCTCAGATATTTATAAACCTGGATCAGGTCCCCTCTCAGTCGTCTTTTCTCAAGGCTAAACAGACCCAGTTCACTCAGCCTTTCTTCATAGGGGAGATGCTCCAGGCCCTTCGCCATCTTTGTGGCCCTCCGCTGGACTCTTTCCAAGAGATCCCTGTCTTTTTGAACTGGGGAGCCCAGAACTGGACACAGCACTCCAGATGAGGCCTTACCAGGGCAGAGCAGAGGGGGAGGATCACCTCCCTCGACCTGCTGGACACGCTCTTCTTAATGCACCCCAGAATGCCATTGGCCTTTTTGGCCACGAGGGCACACTGCTGGCTCATGGCCAACCTGTCGTCCACCA
>NW_011313365.1:0-309 GCF_000146605.3 Meleagris gallopavo | reverse complement strand
CCTTCCTATGTTCTCTTGGCCCTTGCCTTTGCCTGGGCATTCCCTTGCCCTCCTGTTTTTGTGGCAACACCTGGGGCGGGGTGCAGCCCTGCGAGCACAGCTGGGGGCAGTTTGGCTGTGGAGTGGGGCAGAGCCAGGCTCCACCCCTCCCTGATCCCATGTAAGGGCTGGGAAGAGTAGGGGCAGCATGTGAACCTGGGGAGTGCTTCCTTTGGAGTATGCCTTGTTCTTTGGTGATGGAGTGAGTGTATTTTTTTTTTTTTTTCCTTCCATTGTGGAGCTGCTCTCTCTCTTTCTTAGCAGGGAACC
>NW_011313360.1:0-305 GCF_000146605.3 Meleagris gallopavo | reverse complement strand
TTTTAAGTAATTCCTGTCAAATACAACAGTCTACCTGCTGATAGACCAAACAACCTTGGAATTTTGCATCAGTACTAAACCAAACTCCAGGTTTCCTGGAGTCAATCAGAACAGAGATCTGAAGGAACCTCTCAGATTATGCACTTATTTTAAAGCACTTGACACCACACCTGGAATAGCCTTGAGAAAGAATAATGTTAGTTGATAATGAAAAAGACTTCATAGGGCCCAGCTCTCCATACATCTAAATACAGCCTGGCTCCCATCAAACAGTCTGGTAGCAGCAAAGCTTAATTTGATCAGTA
>NW_011313358.1:0-492 GCF_000146605.3 Meleagris gallopavo | reverse complement strand
AGAAAAATGTCTTTAAATATTCCCTGCTCTATTTGCTGCTTAGCCTCTGAAGGCATTTTCCCAAGGGATCCCATGCACTAGGACTCTTTAAACAGTCAAAAATGTACTTTTCTGATGTTTAGGACTCAACTCTTAATTTTACCCTTCCTATACTTCTCAAGATTGAGAATTCTACCAGGACATGATCACAGAACCCCAGGCTCCCTCTAATCTTGACCTCTCTAAAAAGTTCTTCTGCAATAGGCCCAGTGATGTGTCTCCTACAGTTGGGTCCTTTATCACCTGTACTAGGAAATTAGTACACTCCAGTAGTCTCATGGATTGCTTGCAGTTTGATGTGTTGCTTCTCCAACATATGTCCAGATGGCTGAAGTCATCTAGCAGGATCAAGGCATACACGCACTGTATTTCCTGCAGCTGAAGACAGAACTCTTCCATCCCCTCCTTTATTGTGTTGCTTGTAGTAGACACTGACCACAAAGTTTCTCTTGT
>NW_011313357.1:0-329 GCF_000146605.3 Meleagris gallopavo | reverse complement strand
GAAAAGTTCAGTAACTCCATCTCTGTTGTTGGCTGTTCCTTTCCATTTTTGTGAATTGCATAAAAATGCCATACAATTCCTGTGCCTCACTGAGCTTCTACTTGGTTTCTCCAAACAAGATTTTATTAGTTTTCTGATCATCAGTAAATGGCTGAATTTCCTCTCAGTGCAAGGCTGTTACTCTGCTATGTGCAACTTGGCTGTAAATGACTAAATCAGTGTGATCTTCACAAAATCTCCCTGATAAATTGTTCTATAGCCCCTACTGCCTATGTTAAGCACTTCCTATTTATCAGAATTCTTCATGAAAATAAATTTCTAAATTTACT
>NW_011313354.1:0-423 GCF_000146605.3 Meleagris gallopavo | reverse complement strand
ACTTAATTCATAGCCACTGCCGATTACAGGGTTGTGAGCACTACATTAAAGATGGATGAATTCAGATTTATCATCACAAAACTGAGTCAGAGCTCTCTCCTAACTGAACGCATTTAGAGGTCCACTGATGCCACATGTGGCACCCAGACAGAACCAAACCACTAATCCAGGAATTTTAAGGGCAATAGAAAAGTGCATAACAGACTGCCAGAGTCCAGTGATTAGCAGTGAATGGCTTTTACACCACTTCCCTAGAGCTATCAGCACGGTCTCACCTGCTCTTTTCCACAGCAGCTGCAGCTGCTTTCACAGGCTCCCCTGCAGGGACAGAGAATGAAGAGAAGACTAGGGGAACCCCACAGAGCAGCTGCAGATGCTGATGGCATAAGCAAGCAGACAGACATGACTTGAGAGAATTACCAG
>NW_011313353.1:0-496 GCF_000146605.3 Meleagris gallopavo | reverse complement strand
AGCAGTTCTTACCTGCATTGCAGCTTGTTCGCTCCCGTGACACCTCTCCAGGTCTTCAGCATCCTCCGTACTGAGAACTCTGCATCACTGCCAAGGCATCCAGGACTGATACAGCAGGAGGATTATAAGCATCATAAAGGTGCTTATTTTTGCCCCTAATAAATGGCACCAGCCTAAACACAAGGAAGGGCTGGGGATTTAGGGCAACGATTGTCTGCACCATGTTAATTCTTCCTAGAGGAGCTACTGCCTTCAAGAAGGGGAGGTGGGGGGCAACACAGGAGCTTTTCTTGCTCTAGGAGAAATTTCCCAGAGAAAGGTCAGGACTTTGACAGCTTTGTCCTTCTTTCACACTTTAAGAGCCATTGCCGAGGGCCACTCAGCTTTCCTTGTGTTTTCTTCATCTCTAAAAGGACAGAAAGGCTACGGCTATCCTTAAATATCTTGAGCCCAAAGCACTGTCTGGCACAGTTTCTTTGTCCTCTGAGCCCTGAAT
>NW_011313352.1:0-435 GCF_000146605.3 Meleagris gallopavo | reverse complement strand
GTTACAGCTACAAGGTACCATGTACACTAGCAAAAAGAGAAAACAGACTGGGATAAAATAGTACTAGACAAAAAAAAAAAACAAAAGACCCCCAAAAAACAGCACACTACACACATAAGCACCAGGGGTAACAAAGGAAGCACTCCCAGCAAGCTGGTTGGAAAAGATTTTTCAGAAAAATAACTGAAAGCTGGTAAATTGTTAGTGCTGACTCAGAGGAGTGAAACCCTAAGATGGACTTGATGAGAAGTAAATGTCAGATATCTTTGAACTTTGTGCTCCTGCATACAGAGGGCTGTGGCCACTCAAGTCTGACTCCATGACTTTTTTTCCTTAGAGGCATAAACTGCATCTTCAAATAAGCATGAAATTTTCCCCATTTCACAAGTTACTTCTACTAGGATAAAGATGGAACCAGCAGTTTTTTCAATTAGT
>NW_011313348.1:0-429 GCF_000146605.3 Meleagris gallopavo | reverse complement strand
TTTGAGACTAATCAAGTATCTGTTGAAACTAAAGTTCATGGGCTGATATTCTGTGTCTGAGAAAACAAAAACTGGAACTCTAAACCAAATGTATTATCACTGCTAAACTTGGAACTGAGAGCTGTTTTCATGCCTGAAAGTCTCCACTTTATTTCCTGTGGTAATCTGTTGTTATACTGATAGGTGAATTAAATTTTTTTTGAGGCTCTGCAAAGTCTTACTGCCTCTGCCTGTATCACTACATCACTATAAAACAACAGAATAAGATGTATCACTCAGAATTTGTACTTTTTTTTAAAGTTTAGTGTAAAAATTTTTTAAAAAGCAAGTTTTGGAGATTGTTGCTAAATGAAACTATTGTACAAATCATATGGAAATATAAGTTTTAAAATTTAAAAGCAAAATCCAATGATTTTTCCTCAAATGGCA
>NW_011313347.1:0-495 GCF_000146605.3 Meleagris gallopavo | reverse complement strand
TGACAGTAACACTGGAACGCTCTGATGGCATTTGTCCTTCCGGTGATCCTGAAGGCTCAGAGACTCACGGGGAGAAATACAGATGTCTCAGAGGTACCAGGAGGGGAAGGTCTGCCCTCCAGGGCAAGATACAGGCCCGTGTTTTCCTATCCTGGCCAACACTTCCACCTGTACAGGGGCACGTCCTGGCCGCCTGTACCACACCTTCTGGCCGGACGTCTGCGGCTGCATAATAATATCAGGCACCAAAGGAGTGTCCTGATCTGCCACAGGGACGTGATGGGGGTCCCTTTAGCAGTGAAGATCGGAGTGTTGGCCACAACATCAGTAGGCCGTGTAGCTATTACTGGAGGGACTGCTGAGCCTCCCACTGAGGGGAAGACTCTGGACTCTCAGGACGTGCTAGAGACATAACAGCACACCAATGTGGTCAAAAGCTATTAGTCTGCTTTACTTTAAGCACTACTCTATTTATACACGTTAGCAGAGCATTCT
>NW_011313345.1:0-342 GCF_000146605.3 Meleagris gallopavo | reverse complement strand
GGCTGGCAGTAACATAACATAAATAGTGAAAAGAGTATGGTCGACTTCATTTCTAAATTACTGCCTATTTTACTAGTGTAAAAGTAGAACAGCTATGTGTGAGACAGTCAATTTTCTTGTGTAAATCATTTGCCACTGACATCAGTCTTTAACTCAATGAGCAATATTTATTTACTTGTGTTTCTCTACATTTCCTCAGTATGGATATTATCTTTCTTTTTAACAAAAGAGAGAACAAAACTGATATTTTACATTTTTTGAAATCCAAAAAAGCATTTTTGTCATAGTTTTACATTTAAGGCATGACATGTGAGTTAATCACTGGCTTAAACAATTCACGTA
>NW_011313342.1:0-408 GCF_000146605.3 Meleagris gallopavo | reverse complement strand
AAAACTTCTTCCTTATATCCCATCCAAATCTTCCCTCCTGCCCTTTGAAACCTATTTCCCCCTCACCTATCCCGACTGACCATGCTCAAGACTTTAGAAAGCAGCGTGCTCAATGCAGCATGAAAATGTGCCCGGCAGCAGACAATCAGAGAGAGCAACAAGGATTGCTGGAGTGCTGCGTCTCACCGGTCGCTGTCTTCTCCTCTCGTACAGGCTTCACATGGAGTTTGTACCCAGACCACCACCCGCAATACGCCGCAAGTCCTCAGGAAGCGTCTCTGGTCTGCAGACACCAAAGAAAGAAAACACTTTGCCACCTCTTGACCAGGGCAAGAAAGGTAGAGCAGCTGCCAGTTCTTTTCCCTGGCACGGGCAACCAACTTGAGATGGGAAATCCCCTGCTGACCA
>NW_011313341.1:0-386 GCF_000146605.3 Meleagris gallopavo | reverse complement strand
TGTTATGCAATATCTATCTTATTACTTCTTTATAAATAAACATGGGCTTTTTCTCTCAGCAGTTCTGCAAAATTTAATTTTGGCCTGCATTAAATACCACAAGATTTCACTTCATCTTTATACCAAAACAATGGTATTTTTTCATGCAGGTTACTCATATCTTATGGTTTATAGTTAATTTACATCTACTAAACACATATTATCAGATCTGTAAGAGACGGAGTCAAGAAGAAGATAGGAGGTTGTAATTTTAATCTTCTAGATGGCTTCATCAAACATGGATTGACTAAAAAGTAGTCAATTTTTGAGGAAAATAATGTTGAATAAAATTTCTTTGCTGCTGTTTGAGTGCTGCTATTTAATTTAAATGGCAAGCTATTCAATAG
>NW_011313340.1:0-460 GCF_000146605.3 Meleagris gallopavo | reverse complement strand
CCCAGCACTCGATCACTTACGGATCACCTGGGACTCTGTGTTCTTCAGTCCGTGGAGAACTACCAGAAAATCCAAAGCAAAGAGCAACTCCTTGGCTGTATTGCTGATATCAGCCTTGGAAGAGCCCTCCAGGTCTCTGTTCTGAGCAGCCCCTTGTGTTACGGTGGTGCTGGCTAGTGAGACCAGCTCTGACACATTGGTGTGCATTGCTGCTCCTGTCTGCAACCACAGGGATGCCACTGGTAGGTACAAGAGGACTGCTGTGAAATCAGATGAGACCCAAGGGATACCAGGAGTGTAGAGGAACAGTAGGACAGCATGGGAGTGGAAAGAGAGCAGCACTCAAAAGACCACCTCCTGCACCTGCCCATCGCCATGGCCACAGCAAAGCAGCAGCCCCGGCTCAACGGGCACAGATAGTGGGAGCCAACCAGGCAGTGAGGAGCATCTTCCCAGGGAC
>NW_011313339.1:0-455 GCF_000146605.3 Meleagris gallopavo | reverse complement strand
AGAAAGCTCTGGGAGATAGCTCATGACAGCCTTCCAAGACTCGAAGGGAGCGCATAAGGCAGGAGGGGGGCAACGGGCTGTTTAGGAGGGTGGATAGCGATAGGACAAGGGGAAATGGTTTTCAAGTGAGACAGGGGAGGTTTAGGTTGGTTATTAGGAGGCAGCTTTTCACGCACAGGGTGGTGACGCACTGGAATGTGTGCTTGAGAGTCACTTCCAGGATGATCTGCTCCATGATCCGTGACCAGCACAGAGGTGAGACTGACATGCTGGTAGTTCCCCGCGTCACACTTTCTATCCTTCCTAAGAGGTGCGCTGTCACCTTTTTTCTCCTCAGCAGGGACTTGACCTGACTGCCTCGACTTCTGAATTGAGCCTTTGAGAGTGGCTCGGTGACTGCAGCGGTGAATTCCCTCGCAACTCTGGGACTCATCTCGTCAGGACCCAAAGACTCC
>NW_011313337.1:0-378 GCF_000146605.3 Meleagris gallopavo | reverse complement strand
TAAAATTGCAGGGAACCAGATAGAAAGATAGAAATGCAAGCTTTTCTTCCACTGTACATGCAATGAGCTTAGTGACACCACAGCAATAAAGTCCCTTTGATGTACTGTCATGCCAGCACTATGCAGAGAACAGTGTAGAGAAATGGTATTGAAATCCACTTATTTTGCTATATTTCATAGGTCCCTCATTAAGCAGGTTAGGGATATGGGGCTGGAGGGGAGTTTATATCTCTGCGGCTTGTTTATGATAAATATCTATTTTGCTGGAACCATTCCTTTAGCTTCACTGCCTAGAGACGGTAAAAACATTTATTATCTCATTAGTGAGATGTCAGTAGATAGCTGTTAATGAGTTTGGTTCATACCCACAAAGGCTGA
>NW_011313336.1:0-473 GCF_000146605.3 Meleagris gallopavo | reverse complement strand
ACCTCACAACCAAAGATGAGGGCTGTGCATCATGAGCAGTTCTCAGACAAGGATGGAAGCAAAAATGGTGTTGGGTACCTGAGCCTTCTCTGGGTGGTAAAGCAACATGGTGCACAGAGTGCAGCCATGTGCTCCGAGCAAGGAGCACAGGTTTGTGCAAGAGGCCCGGATGCAGGGCAGTGCCTTCATGACTGTATTGTGTCCAACAGGTGGCAGCAGAGCTGCGGTGCTCCCAAGTGCCGTAACAAGTGCACGGAGAGATGTGTTGGTCTCTGTGGAAACAGCAAGGAAGTGGAATGTGCGTTTCCCGGCATGCCCCGGAACCTCACTTTGCTGACTGGTCATTGTCCGCCCAGCAGGTAAGGGCGATGCACACCCGCCAGCGTTTACCCATTCCAGAGCCCGGCACAATAGGGTTCCCCCAGAGCTCTGAATTGCGCTTCATGGTGCCCACAGAAGGCTGCCTATCCTCT
>NW_011313335.1:0-414 GCF_000146605.3 Meleagris gallopavo | reverse complement strand
CCTTAGAATGGGGTGAGTGATTCCTGCTTGATTTCAGAGCTGTGAGCTCTGCTTTTCTGGAGGATCTCAAGCTGGATGGCTGTAATTAATAGGGCTATGTGCTAATTGTCATCCATTTTGGTGTTTTTTTAAGGGTCATTGTGTGCATCCTTGTTGTGTTTTCAATTATGTTCTGCGTCTCTTCTGATTTCATTTTGCAGCCTGATGGAGTTGAAGGATTGCCTGGGCTCCTCCAGTCAGTGGTGTGAGATGTGTCCAGCAGGTAATGAACATCATGCACCCCATGTTGGTGCGCTGCTTGTATGCAGGTAGGTTTGCGATGTGATCCGCCTCCCCCATGCTGACCATCCACAGCTAGATCAAGTTGCTCAGAGTCTGAGCCAGGCTCACCTTGAAAGGGCCAGCACATCCACC
>NW_011313334.1:0-490 GCF_000146605.3 Meleagris gallopavo | reverse complement strand
AATATGGAGCAGTAGTGATGATGTAGCACTTAGAGGCCGATGTGAGGGTTGTCTGACCCCTGTAAAACTGTGAGTACAAAAGGTGAGCTATAATACAGTCACAGACAAGTGGGAGAGAGACTGTGTGTAACTGTAGCACTCATTCTTGGTAGTTAAAACACACAAACATTTGGCCTAGAGATGACAGAAGTGTAGAATGCTGAGAGTGGGAAGGGACCTGTGAAGGTACCACTGTTGGATTTGGGTGTTCTCAGCTCTCAGCTGACTTCATCCTGGGCTGTTTTCTCAGTCCCGTGAATGCCAGTGGAGTACTTCCATGAAGTGCTTTTATTCCTTCGCAATTGTTCAGCGCTGGCTTTGAGACATATTAAATGATTCTTCTGCTTCTCCTTTGTTTTGTACAGCTACACCCTGCAATGGCAAAGGAAGCCAGGCTTTGGCAAAGAATCTCTGAAGCTTGAGTGAGAAGTGTGTCGGCTCGGTAAGAATG
>NW_011313331.1:0-486 GCF_000146605.3 Meleagris gallopavo | reverse complement strand
CATCATCCCGTGCTGGAGCCCCAGGCCTGGACGCAGTGCTGCACATGGGGCCGCACCAGAGCCGAGTCGACCGGGGACAATCACCTCCCCTCTCCCCTGCTGGTCGCTCCTCTTTGAATGCAGCCCAGGATACAGTTGGCCTTCTGGGCTGCAAGTGCACACTACTGGCTTATGTCCAGCTCTTTGTCCACCAGGATCCCCGAGTCCTCCGCAGGGCTGCTCCCAAGGGCTTCTACGCCCAGTTTGTACAAGCATCTGGGTTTCCCCTTCATCAGGGACATCAACAGTGGGGTTGAGTGCACCCTAAGGACACCAAGCTGTGGGCTGCAGTGACACAGCAGAGGGACGGGATGCCATCCACAGAGACCTCAACAGGCTGAGCAGTGGCCACAAATCCAAGTGCAGGGTCAGTAGCTGGGATGAGGGAACACCCACCACCAAAACATGCTAGGGGATGAAAGGACTGAGCGTAGTCCTGCTCCATAA
>NW_011313330.1:0-508 GCF_000146605.3 Meleagris gallopavo | reverse complement strand
CTTAAAGAGATAAAAGTATTTGGAATATTTTTCATTGTAGTTGTAGAAAAAAGTTATTGTATTTTGTAAATTTTGTGTTAAGAATTTAGATTAAATGTCATTTTTTTACCGACAGGAAATGCTTTCAGAAGAAAAAAAACATTTAAGTACCGAATGATATTGTAGGACATTGGATAGTATTTAGAGTATTTTTGTATCTCGTGCAGGTAGGTGTATTGTTAGAGAAACAAGGACCAGGAAAGCTGGTACAAAGCTGTAGGAATATGAAGAGATCATGTAAGATTACTTTTTTAGCCCTCAGTGGTATCAAAATAATGAACTAGCTTTGATATAAAAGCATTTGGGTAGATTACTGCTTTGTTTACTTAATAGGCTTTCTCTGATGTGTTCTTCTACAGACAACTTGTATGCTAGAGGGTCAGACAATGTAAAATACTTCTAATTTTTCACTATTGAATCTTAAAGGTAGATTTTTTTCTAGTAGCAATCCCCATATGCATGCATTATG
>NW_011313327.1:0-474 GCF_000146605.3 Meleagris gallopavo | reverse complement strand
CACTGGGCCAGGAGAACAAGGATTGATGGTTGGATGTCCCCAACTCACCTCCCGATCTTGCAGGCACTGCAGCAGCAAGTCACGGCGCAGGTAGGGACAGGGCTTGACACCCTGCTTCTCTCCCTGCGACGCGTACGCCTGGGCATGCAGCCCACACAAGCAAAGAGACCTGGAAGGAAAGAGCAGAGCAGCTGCTGCTGGTGTTGCTTGGAGCCAGGGCCGAGCATCTGGCCAGCTCTGGGAGGAACGCTCCTCCAGCCCCACAGCATGGGCCTGCATGTGGTTGGCGGGGACAGGGGAGGGAGCTTTCCCTTTGCTGGGGTACTTGGGAAACCATGGTGGGCAGCTGCACTCAGCAGAGCAAGGACAGTGCTGCTGGCACGTCCTAAACAGACACTGGAGGCACACATGTGCTCGGGCAGCGTCACGGTGTCCAGAGAGGTGGAGGGACCTCACCTCGAAGGGCTCTCAGAC
>NW_011313326.1:0-339 GCF_000146605.3 Meleagris gallopavo | reverse complement strand
CCCGGAAAAAACGTCATCATTTGGGAGAAATCTGGTATGTCTTGAAGAAAATGTCTCCGTAGGGAGAAGGCTGATATTTGCGAGGTGTAATGACAGATCTTCTGCAGGGAAGTGTTTTTCTAGCTGAAAAGGTCAATTTTTCGAATTAGAATGGTACTTCTGACGGTAATGTGATATTGCTGATTTAAGTGATATTGGTGATTGTAAGGTAGAGGTCATCACACGGAAGCGCACACGGAAACGTTCTGCCAGACTACAACAAGTGCAATGCACTTCGGACGCAGCACAGCGTGCGGGATTCTGCCACTGCACATGGCGGCTAAAGTTCCAGTTTAAAGC
>NW_011313325.1:0-480 GCF_000146605.3 Meleagris gallopavo | reverse complement strand
GGTGCTCCAGCCCTCTGATCATCTTCGTGGCCCTTCTCTGGACCTGCTCCAAAAGCTCCACCATCATTCCTGTGCTGGAGCCCCAGGCCTGGACGCAGTGCTGCACATGGGGCCGCACCAGAGCCGAGTCGAGGGGGACAATCACCTCCCTCTCCCTGCTGGTCGCTCCTCTTTGAATGCAGCCCAGGATACAGTTGGCCTTCTGGGCTGCAAGTGCACACTACTGGCTTATGTCCAGCTCTTTGTCCACCAGGATCCCCGAGTCCTCCGCAGGGCTGCTCCCAAGGGCTTCTACGCCCAGTTGGTACAAGCATCTGGGTTTCCCCTTCATCAGGGACATCAACAGTGGGGTTGAGTGCACCCTAAGGACACCAAGCTGTGGGCTGCAGTGACACAGCAGAGGGACGGGATGCCATCCACAGAGACCTCAACAGGCTGAGCGGTGGCCACAAATCCAAGTGCAGGGTCAGTAGCTGGGAT
>NW_011313321.1:0-327 GCF_000146605.3 Meleagris gallopavo | reverse complement strand
TTTGCTTTTCATTGTCTTTGTTTCCTATTTGTAGGGTCTTTGTCTTTCCTGCTCCTTTCTTTGCGTGATCTTGTTCCTTGCTGCAAGCATTCCTTTCCTGTTCAGACTATGTTTCTTGGCTTTGCTTTGGTTTTCTTGCTTTTTTATTGATTTTGTTAGTTCTCTTCTTCCCTGTTCCTTTCTTTTGCTTTCTTTTCCTTTTTTCCCCAAGAGTTTGACTTGCCTCTGAACCAAATGTTGAGCCCTTTGGACTTAACAGTATCCCATTTGTGAAGCTCCTTATCCTGATCCTTAGGAAGTAACGCTTAACGTTTGATCGTAACTAAT
>NW_011313320.1:0-415 GCF_000146605.3 Meleagris gallopavo | reverse complement strand
GCAAATCCAGCTTCACGTGTCTAACTTGGACAATTACCTTCAGGAAGGAGCAGAGAGACTTTCCACACTCAGCCCACGAATCCTCTGCTGCCATCCAGCACATCCATTCCCCAGCAGGACACCATCACTCCCATCAGCGTGGCGCCGTCTGTTCCCACGCCCTAAAAGCAACAGCCACGGACAGCCGACTACACAGCCTCTGGAGCAATCCCCGACAGACACAAAGGCTGCAGACACCCACAGTCACTGCCGTGCTGGGAGCTGATGTCTCTGGGCCCAGTGCACAGCAGCTTTTCCTTCAGGGCTCTCACGCCTCCGGACAGCAAACCTCTGCTGCCAAAGCATCCTTGGGACAAGGAAACTGTGCCGTAAGGCACAACACTGCCTCCTCTGATTGTACCTGTAAAGCATAAGC
>NW_011313317.1:0-472 GCF_000146605.3 Meleagris gallopavo | reverse complement strand
ATGGAAGCGTTGTGTTGAAACGGAACCAGAAGTTTACCTTAAGAGGTTTGGAGCCCACACAATCGCTAAGTCTTAGCATGCATGTTGGTGACCGAGGAGCTCCCAGCTAGATGAGCCAAGTGTCTCATCAGGTACTCCAGTGTCCTGGAAAACAAGAGAGGCAGTGTTCAGCACCAAGGAGCACGCCGTGCTGCCCTTCACAAAGCAAACCTCAATTCATGCTGGTTCTTGTTATTGCTACTGTCACTGAAGACCAAGTAGATCCAACTTGACTAAGTGCCACGCTGCAGCACCAAGGCCCAGCACAGCACAGCCGCAGCCATCAGCTGCACCAAGCGTGCCCCCGTGCCCAGGAACTGAGCCAATAAATTCACCCCGTGTAGCCTTCAACCGCTTCAGCACACACAGGCATCGTGTTGCAGCGTGACACAAAGCCTGGAATGGCACCAGTGCCCTCTGAAGTGCAGCAGGG
>NW_011313314.1:0-508 GCF_000146605.3 Meleagris gallopavo | reverse complement strand
AAGTACGCTCAGGGTTCCCTAGCTAAAAAACAGAGAGAGCAGACTACCCAACAAATAGGAAGGGAAGGAAGAAAAAAATAAAAAAAAAAAATACACTCACTCCATCACCAAAGAACAAGGCATACTCCAAAGGAAGCACTCCCCAGGTTCACATGCTGCCCCTACTCTTCCCAGCCCTTCAATGGGATCAGGGAGGGGTGGAGCCTGGCTCTGCCCCACTCCACAGCCAAACTGCCCCCAGCTGTGCTCGCAGGGCTGCACCCCGCCCCAGGTGCAGGTTCCACAAAACAGGAGGGCAAGGGAATGCCCAGGCAAAGGCAAGGGCCAAGAGAACATGGAAGGAAATGCCAAGGATGACGGCCCAGACAATACGGCAGGGAACGCCAAAACTGAATGCCGACATGAATGTGGCAACACAAAGCCAAGGGGTCATTAGGCCAAGAGAATGGGGCAAGGAACACAAAAATAGGAGGACAAGAGAATGTAATAGTGAAAACAGTGCAAGACC
>NW_011313313.1:0-501 GCF_000146605.3 Meleagris gallopavo | reverse complement strand
AATTTTATGGAGCTGCACGGAGATTTTCAGAACCAGTGCCTGTCAGTGTTACCCTCAACAGTGGGTGACGTAACACAGTTTGAATTAAGTTGCTCACAAGATGCTGCTTCTGAACTTGGAGAAGTCTTGTCAGAGGGACACAGTTTTGGGCGTGTAGTGGCTGTCGCTGTAGAAGATTAGTCTGTGATTACAGCATTGTAAGGTCATTTTCATGCCGAGTCGGTGGGTTTACATCTGAATAATAAACACATGGACTAAGTCATTTACTGAAAATTAGCCTGACAACTGCTACAGGAAATGGCTAATGCACTTTAATACGACAACTCCTTGGCACCAAGGGTCAGTTTTTGCCATGTATTCAAGCCCACTGCTTGCATATTTGGCCCCTGAGTAGACCAGTAATGAACTGCTTAAAAAGGCATGAATAGAAATTACTGAATGACACATAGAGGTGAAATGAAGGACATCAGACTTAATACGTAGGAGCAACTTCTATGTGCG
>NW_011313312.1:0-385 GCF_000146605.3 Meleagris gallopavo | reverse complement strand
TGGAATAGAGTGTGATAGCCAGTTGTGGGAGTAAAACCTGGAGAAAAGTCAGAGGAAAGCATGAGTAATTCTTGCGTAAACCAAGTAAACTGTGAGTATCAAACTGTGAGTATCACATGAAGGTGAGAGCACACCTGGAGTATGGTGTGAGTTAGTAAGGCGTGGAGTAAAGTGTGAGCAGAACCCAGCGGAAGTTGTGCGCACGTCTGTGCCCGCGACGGGGGGCCGTGGGCTTCCCTCCCCCCCCGGCCCACAGAATGGGAAGGGAAGGGGAGACGGGACGGGGAGCTGGGAGCTGGGCTCCAGGAAGGAAGAAAAAGAACAAAGCGACAACGATCTGCGGACAAAACTTGTTTTACTTGAGTGCGATGGCGGAGTGCGAGTT
>NW_011313310.1:0-496 GCF_000146605.3 Meleagris gallopavo | reverse complement strand
AATAGTAATGTGGAAGGCTTGCTGAAGCTAGAAGAATAGACAAAAGATTAATAAAAAACAAAAGCTGACAGTGAGGAGTGGTTAAATGCTCTCCCAGAGTTACTGAATGTTTTGGACAAAGTATTTAGAACAAAAAAAGAAAACATTAATGAATACAAAAAATATGAACGTGAGAAAAAGCAAGACAAACTACCTACACAAAGTAATGGAACTTAAATAACCTCTTACTGGCTCAGAATGATCACCTTGAAGTCATTATATCAATAGTTCTCTAAAAATACCTTTTCATTTCTCTGACTGAGAAGAGAGAAGTTGGGGAGATGCCTTTCAAGGAACTTGAAATTCTCCCAAAGTATCCTTGTCACTCATTCTAATACCATTATTTCTACAGAAACCAGACTATTCACATACCTCTTGAAGTCTTCTCACTACACCTCCAAAATTCTTTTCCCCATTTTCTTTCACTGCTGTTGCCCAAAACTCCCTTCTTACATTA
>NW_011313303.1:0-422 GCF_000146605.3 Meleagris gallopavo | reverse complement strand
CGTTATTTTGTTCTTCTTTTGTTTTTTTAAATTGTTTGTTTTTTATTTGTTTACTTTATTTGTTTGTTTATTTTATTTTATTTTATTTTGCTTTGCTTATTTATCGGCTCGCTCGCTCATTTATTTATTCATTCATTCATTCATTCATTCATTCATTCATTCATTCATTCATTCATTCATTCATTCATTCCTCGTGTTTTATTTCTTATCGATTTTTCCCCTTTTTAATTTTCGTTTTATCGATCTTTAGGTGTTCCGTCCCCGTCCCCGCCCCGCCCCGCCCCGTCCCGTCCCGTCCCCGGTTTCGCGATTTGTTGATTGATTGATTGATTGATTGGATTTTTTTGTTGTTGTTGTTGTTTATGTGTGTACTTGTTCGTCTATTTATTTTTGATTTCTATTTTTATCTTCTAATTTTCGTA
>NW_011313300.1:0-457 GCF_000146605.3 Meleagris gallopavo | reverse complement strand
CCCAGGACAAGTATCAGACAGTGTCAAATGACACTTAAAAGCAACCAGACTCCAAAACAAACAGAAGGAGGTGGCACTTGTTAGACTTGTAGAGCTGCTTGCCAAAGGAGAATGTCAGTGCTAAAAGTTTATCTCAAGTTCAAGGAGAGGCTGAAAAGAAATCCTTTTAGAGCTACTAAAAGTTCACAAGGTCCCTAACCTGAAAACAATTAGAGGCTGGGGAAGCATTACCAAGGAGTACATATGCACGCTTATCCCGCTCTTCATCTTCTCTCAACGTCCATGTTCAACCATTGCAGAAGATGGACTTGCTGGACGTTTGATCTGAGCCAGCACAGCCAAGGAGCTGCCCTGGTACCTGCCCCTTTATTCCCCATTCCCCACCTCATCCCCATTCATAACAAACTCCTCAAAGAATGCCACTCTCCAGCTGTACCATCTGGATTTGCAACTCCCA
>NW_011313299.1:0-435 GCF_000146605.3 Meleagris gallopavo | reverse complement strand
CCAACCAAACCAAAACAAAAGAACTTTACAGAAAGACCCCAAAAAAACCCCAACTCTGTTTGCCATGATGAAAATGCATGTGCAAAAGCACAGCACTCACCCATGGCAAGCAAAGCATCCAGCAGGTCTGCTGACATCTCAGATTTAATGCAGTGCCCCAGGATACATCAAAGGCTGGACGAAGAGTCCATGATATAAAGACAGTGATAACTGGCATCAAAAAATATTTGACTCCGTAATGCTGGCACTCGGGATGTGGGAGAAAAAGAGCAAAAAGAGGATACGGGTAAGAAAGAAAAGCAGAAGAGGAGTACAGATGCAGGAGTGAGGGAGGATACAAGGGAGAAAGAACAGCAGAAGAGGAGTGGCTAACACTGAGGGAGAGGAGCTGAAGTGTAGCTGAAGAGAAGAGCAGAAAAGGGAAGCACAGAAGAG
>NW_011313295.1:0-514 GCF_000146605.3 Meleagris gallopavo | reverse complement strand
GTGTAGTGTAGCTGATTAGTGGAATTGGGAGGTATTCCTAAGAGAACTGTCAGTTTCTGGGTGAAAAGGTCTTATGTGGCGGGGAAAAGGTGAGGAATGTGTGAGAAAGCTGGCGTTTCTGGGAGTAAATGCCATCTTTTGGGGGCTAGCAATGGTCTTTCTGGTGGGATGTGCCACATCTTTGTGAGGCAATCGGTGTTTGTGATGGCCAATGGCATATATTCTGGATCGAAATGGTCTTTCCGCAGTAAAATGCCAAAAGTCTGGGAGTAAGTGTCATGATGAGGAATGTAATGGAGTGTAATTGGGAGGAATTTCTCGGAGTCGTGGTCTTTGTGGGTGCATATGTCCCATTTAGGGAAGGAAAGGAGTATTTCTTAGCAGAACTGCCATAGCATTTAGGGAAAATGTCCTATCCTAGGGAGACAAGTGGTATTAGTGGGAGAAGATGTCCTATCCTTGGTTGCAAGTGTCCTATTTGGTCTTGTCATCTAGTCTTTTGGGAGAAAACGTG
>NW_011313294.1:0-364 GCF_000146605.3 Meleagris gallopavo | reverse complement strand
GTGAATGATTCTATTATTCCTTCAGAAATTTCCTGCTGGCTGGAAAGAGCAGCAGTACTTATCCTCTTAGAGGTACTTACAAAGAAAAAGGGGGTTTTATATAGACTACTCACTCCTTATTGAGTGCATTTGGAATTGGTTTTAAAGCTTCTTAATGTAGGTCAGTCCATCATTTATCTTCTCCAGAAGGAGAATCTGTAAATAATTTCAGAGATTCACTGCTGTATACTAGTTTTGATTGAATCTCTACTAAATCATCTGGAAGTAGATCTTTCTTCTAGTTAGGAGCAGAACAAAGGGTAACATATCTGTTCTTGTGGTAAAAAAGGGACATGTCATCACTCCTCCAGGAGTACAGCAGCTA
>NW_011313293.1:0-406 GCF_000146605.3 Meleagris gallopavo | reverse complement strand
GGAGACCACGACAGCTGTGAGCAGAGCGTGTTCCAACACAACTGCTCTCGGCGGTACAACAGCCTCAGAGCTTCCACTCACGGCGCTCAGCTCTTCCTTCACTCTGAATCTCTTGCCCTGGAAAACCCAGGAAAGCACGGGCTGCCCTTTTGGGGAACTGCAATGATTCAGTGCCCTCAGCGTGTGCACTCCCATTCGTGCAGATGTCACTGTGTCTCCAGACGGTCACTGCTGCTGATCCATGTGGATATGGCAAGGGAAAGCACAGAGGACAGTGTGTGTACCCAAAGTGCATGGTGACAGCTGACTGGATGTGTTGGGGACAGCCATCCGGGCATGCCTTGTGGGATATCCCACTGGAGCCATGTGTGCTGTGTTTGGCATCCCATGGAGATGCCTTTCAGAG
>NW_011313292.1:0-492 GCF_000146605.3 Meleagris gallopavo | reverse complement strand
AATTCACTCTATGTATCTGTTGTCATTTCTATGGAATAAATAGGAGGCATCCTTTCGGAGCAATCTACGTACATCATCAATGAGCCATCATCCTAATAATGCAGTAATACTAATAATAGGAACAGAAAAAACAGATTCTCAGAATACCTTTTGTGGGGATGGAACAACAAAACCAACGCTGCAGTCAGCTGCAGTTATTCCCCCGGAATGAACTGATAGCAGCAGAAAGGTCATGGCCACTTCCGACACTCAAACTGTACCAGCATTTCAGAGCACGCAGCCTTGGCATAAACCCTAAGGATAAACCAAATGGCATCTCTGTTCCAGCAATTTTTTCCTTCAATATACGTGAATAGACTGGAGGTACTAATCCCACCAGTTCAGTTCTACCATTGTGTCTTACGGTGAGAAGAAAAGCAGGATGTTTAAGACTCTGTCAGGCACAGAACCTCCAGCACTGGAGGCAGCAGTTCTGAATTCTCGGTATCTTGT
>NW_011313291.1:0-306 GCF_000146605.3 Meleagris gallopavo | reverse complement strand
ATGCTAGTTTGTGGCATAATCGTTTTGACAGATTTGTTATGAAAGAAGAAATACGCTAAAAGAAGTCATCCTGAGCAACGTGATCAGCATTGTTTGTCCTCTAACCATGTGCTGATTACTAAAAACAATAATCCTGTGTGCAGGCAAAATGTCCTGCAGTTGCACCGCCGTTTCTTTTTGAAACCAAAACTTAACTCAGCTTTAACGTGCACGTTGATTCCAAAACTTAGTTGCATGTTCTTGCAAGCTGCAGTTTGACTTCTTGCGTTTCCACTGTGGATCAGTCCTGTGGGAAACTGAGCCAAG
>NW_011313289.1:0-450 GCF_000146605.3 Meleagris gallopavo | reverse complement strand
CACGTGCTTTGGGATAATACCAGTAGAACAGAAAAGCTTGCATTGCAGAGCAAGCTGTAACACACCACAGCATTCGCATGAGTACAAGATTATCCCTTTAGAACACAGCAGCATAGTAAACGCAGCTTTACGTACGTCACGCCTCCTCCACAGCTTGCTAAAGCAAAGCTTCATCCTGATATTGCCCTTGGTGACCTACAGCAGTAACCTTAGCGTGCTAAAGGAGAAGCAGCACAGTCTTGTACTGCCTTAGGCCCAGCTTTACATATTTATTATCAACAGCGAGATGCAGCACAAGGCCCCAGTTGAAACATGCAGCTGCATTTACGCCTTAGCACCCAACTCGGCTCTTTGTGCACGCCTTGACAACAAGCTCAGCTGCAAAAGGCACGCTGGGTGGGCTGCAGGAGCTGCAGAGCCATTCGCTGACAGTGACCAGCACACAACCAA
>NW_011313288.1:0-464 GCF_000146605.3 Meleagris gallopavo | reverse complement strand
GGAGTCCACTCCATGCATTTCACGTTCAAAGTGACATAGCATCAGCCTCCCAGAGCATCTGCCTGTCATCATGATGGGGAAGAGTTGGGAAAAACCCTGAACCGCAGGCACACATGAGTCACGCGGCTGTGGAAAGCAGTGGAAAAGGTGTCCTGGCCTCAGGCGTGCCAGGAATAGCAGGCCTCCCAAGTGCCACTTTCCTCATCATAGACATTACTGAAGGGCTTTGAACCAGTCCTGAAACAAGTGGAATGTCTAGCGCTGCTTCCCTCGAAAGCACTGCCTTTCTGTGACTAGTGCAGATCCTATGTCACTCGTCTTGGCTTGGAGAGACTTTTGGAAATGATCCACCCCAACCCAGTGTATGTTGCAAGCTCACCCAGGTGGGGTTTCTCTGCTGGATCACCTGGGAACAAGTGCTTGGCACTCCCCGGTCCAAGCCTGTGTGCGTCCCCTCTTCCTGA
>NW_011313287.1:0-505 GCF_000146605.3 Meleagris gallopavo | reverse complement strand
CAGACTTTTGGCATTTTACTGCGGAAAGACCATTTTGATCCAGAATATATGCCATTGGCCCTCACAAACACCGATTGCCTCACAAAGATGTGGCACATCCCACCAGAAAGACCATTTCTAGCCCCCAAAACATGGCATTTACTCCCAGAAACACCAGCTTTCTCACACATTCCTCACCTTTCCCCCCACATAAGACCTTTTCACCCAGAAATGACAGTTCTCTTAGGAATACCTCCCAATTCCCCCTAATCTGCTACACTACACTCCGCACTATGACACTTTCTCCCCAAACTAGGACACCTTCTCCCAGAAAGGCCGCTTTTTCCCCCCAAAGTACACCGTTGGCTTCCAAAAAGAACACATTCTCCCCAAGAAATACCACCCTTCTCCAATACAATGACATTACCTCACAGTAATGCTACCTTGGGCCCAAACATTGGACAGCTTCTCCCACAAGTACTACTTTTCCATCCAAAAGAGGACATCTTCTCCCCAAAGAATGCTA
>NW_011313286.1:0-361 GCF_000146605.3 Meleagris gallopavo | reverse complement strand
GGATAAATGAGCCTTGCCAATTACTCCTTGACTTTCCAATTGATGAATCAGCTTATGGAGGGGAATCAGATTGGTTGGTTTGATATTTCTGCCTGTGCACTACTGTGGTAGCAATAAGCAGCTACTGTTCTTCTCTATAGCAGCTTCAGAACAGGAAGTTCACTCTGGCCTCCAACATAGTTAGATCTTGAGATCCTCTGTCCCTCAGAAATATAGATGGTATTCTGCTCCTTTATTAAGCTGATGGTGTTAGTGATGGCATTAGAGTATGCAGCACACCAGTGTCCACTAGAATCTCATACTACTAGTGGTTCTGATGGTTCAAATCCACACTAAACTTGATTGTCCCTTTTTTCCACCT
>NW_011313284.1:0-527 GCF_000146605.3 Meleagris gallopavo | reverse complement strand
CAGGAAGGCCACAAAAGAAGCCAGCACTTCAGATTCTGCAGCCAAAGCAGGACTCAAGAGCTGGTGATGTCTGAATGAATACTGATGAATGAATACCAAATGAATACAGTCAGCAATTTGGTCAGCAGGGGACCTGCAACTGTTATCAGTGGGAAAAATTAGGAAAGGTTTAGAGCTTTCTCTGTTGTTGTTTTGTTGTTGTTTGTTTTTCATTTTGTTGTTTTTGTACCAAACCAGAAGTTTTCTCCACATTTATAAGCTATGTAATTTTCACTTAAGATTCTATACAAAATAGATGGGATATTTCACACAAATGGGTTTATAATGGACACATTCATGCTGCCTGAACTGTAATGGGGGATAGCTGTAAGGAGGGAACAAAAAAAAATAAATCAGCCTACAGAGGAAAAAGATCCTTCACCTTTGCCATATCTTGAAAGGCAGCAAGACAATTTTTTGTCTTTTCATAAGGAGCCTGGCCTGAGGCCATTCTTCCAGTCACACTGGAGGGGAAGAGCCTTACAGAG
>NW_011313283.1:0-499 GCF_000146605.3 Meleagris gallopavo | reverse complement strand
CTGTCTTGCCTCGTATCCAACCGTTTTCTCTATAGCACTTTTCTATCTTCTGCACTTCTTTCTTACCTGCATCCTTTCTTCTTCTTCTTCTGCTCTTCTTTCTTTCTGTCTTGTCTGTATGCGCTCTTCCCCTCTTCTGCTCCTTGAGTGCTCTTGTCAGCATCCAATCTCTGCGCCACAGCTCTACGTCAGACTTCATTTTGGGGTGGAGGAAGGTATGTAGGGCCAGATTTGTACCAGAAAAGCTGTTGTGCTGTGCCCAGAAGGTGATGAAGAAGAGCCGTCAGGAGCCAGCAGCACAAAGGCAGCGTGTTTCTGCGAAGGCCACAGCGTAAGCACGCGTGAACTTGGAAGGACTCCTTTGTACGTCTGCAGGAACTGGTTTTGAGTGGAGAATTTTCTGGAGTTGTTTCCAGTTGTTGCTCGGAGGAGCTGAGGCTTTTCTCCTCGTGTCTTTGCAGGAGAGCAGAGCGGAGGGAACGTCTGTGGTGAGATGCTC
>NW_011313282.1:0-319 GCF_000146605.3 Meleagris gallopavo | reverse complement strand
AAAAAATAAAACAAAATTAATGAATTATTCAGAGACAATTCATGTCTAACTTTCTGCAGGGAAAATGCTTTCTGAGCTCAGAAGTATTGTTACAGAGAGAAAAGCATGAAAAAGTTTTCTTGATGTATGAAGTACATCAGTATTCAGTTGTTAACTCAGGATTTTCTTTTTATGGAGTTGCTTGTATTTTATAATTTATTTACAAACCATGGTTGGAAATGCTAAGTGCTAGCATTGCTGGTTTCCTGGCCGCAACTACAAAGGTTGCTCTGAAAGTAATGCCTCCTATTTATTTCATGGAAGCAACAGCTACAATGAG
>NW_011313281.1:0-338 GCF_000146605.3 Meleagris gallopavo | reverse complement strand
CCTACGTCTGCCTGCATGCAAGGACTCGTCCCCACTCAGCTGAGTGGGAACGAGGTTGGTAATAGGGTTTTGGTCAATCATCCCCGTGGCCCCTTCTGGCATCTTGTAAGCCAGCATGCTCACGTCTTGGTTACAGAAGGAGGTGGAAGTCAAGCTGTTCATTCTGTTTTATGAAAGGAGCATTTAGAAGATGTAAAAAGAATATTACACAAGAGGCGAGGCTGGTTGGGAAGGCAACAGCTTGCTTGGAATATTTGAGTTACAGAGAGAATGCAGGTCTGCATTTGTGCAGGGGTGATTGTCTCTTGGTAACTCCAGTTTACATGCTAGCACCAAAC
>NW_011313279.1:0-455 GCF_000146605.3 Meleagris gallopavo | reverse complement strand
AAAGACTGGCAAAAGCACCCTATTGTGGACTGGCCCAGGGGCTCCATGCATACTTGGTATTGATTACCTCAGAAGGGGATATTTTAAGGATCCCAAAGGGTATCGATGGGCCTTTGGAATAGCTGCTGTAGACACAGAAGGTGTTAAGCAGTTGTCTATTTTGCCTGGCCTGTCAGAAGATCCATCTGCCGTGGGGTTGCTACGAGTGAAAGAGCAACAAGTACCGATTGCTACAAAAACGGTGCACAGACGGCAGTACCGCACCAACAGGGATTCCTTGCTCCCCATTCAGAAGCTGATTCACCAACTAGAGAATCAGGGAGTGATTAGCAAGACTCACTCACCTTTTAACAGCCCCATATGGCCAGTGCGTAAAGCCAGTGGAGAATGGAGGCTGACGGTGGACTACCGTGGCCTGAATGAAGTCACACCCCCATTGAGTGCTGCTGTGCCAG
>NW_011313278.1:0-331 GCF_000146605.3 Meleagris gallopavo | reverse complement strand
AACCATTCAATGATTCTATGATTCTATGTATATTCATCAGTTACAGTCCTAAGTATGACATTATTTGTCTCTTACTTCTTGACTTCCAAGATGCCTACATGTATAATAATAACAGTGATTTAAAAACAGTTCCAGCAGATTCCTTAGGTACATCAGATTTCTGCACCATTTAATTTACTGCCTAGCAAAAAGTGTGAGAAGTTTATGTACAAGAAATAGTTATGAAGAATATTTAAAATGCAAATGTAGCATACGTTTTTTGCATAAACAGAACCAGGCAGTAATGACACTGACTTCGCTGGCTGTCGCATTAGGTATCATGTGAGCTTTA
>NW_011313274.1:0-326 GCF_000146605.3 Meleagris gallopavo | reverse complement strand
GATCAATATACACACATCAGTGTCTTGTATTCTGGTTGGTTAACTAGTTACTCGTCATAAAACGTCTGGTATTTAAGAAGAAAGCATTGCAACAAATCTCCTAGGTTGGACACAGTAGGTTGTCATCTCTGACTGTATGTGTTCTTATAACAGTGTATGCGGGGAGATTTTTAAGCCTGAATACAAAGACTGAGCTAATTTTAGTTTGTTTTCGTCATTCCTAAGGCTAGGGAAGTAAAGGACATGTGGCCTCTAGCTCATGCTGTAATGTTTTTTTGGGAAAGAATGATCGGGTGAGTGACTGCCTTTATATAGGAGCTAGAAAA
>NW_011313272.1:0-325 GCF_000146605.3 Meleagris gallopavo | reverse complement strand
GAACTACAGCTGTCTCACGGTTGAGGCGTGCAAGGCTGTCTGTAAACAAGAGGATTACTTTGTATTTTGCAGTTAGGTTAAATGCAGTTTAGCTTCTGTATTCTTACCTGGAAGCTTATCCAACTGGCACTTTGTTAAATGGAAGATGGCATTGTCACAAGTTCAAGACATTTGGGACTACAAACCTCCCCAGCTAATTTGACAAGCGTCCAGACTGCACCAATAATTCAGGATGTTGAGTAGTCAGAGACAAACATCAGTGAGATTTGTGGCCTCTAGAAGCTTCTGTCATTCTGCATCAGTTTCCCTCGCCCGTGGCATTATG
>NW_011313269.1:0-507 GCF_000146605.3 Meleagris gallopavo | reverse complement strand
TACCAGTCTCCCCACAAATCTATGAGCAAGCAGATTATCAGGCTTTGGCGTAAGGGGGTGGCGCAGGATGTCAGACACGCTGAAGGCCTCTTGCTCGGTGCGCGGGGACTGCTGCTTTGGGCCCTCTGGAACAACAGACTCGCTGGCCCTGGACGGGACCCATTTGGGGTGTGGAGAAAGGCCAATCCAGAAGGGCCAGTTGGAGGCACGGCGCTCAGCATTGATGGGCAGCCTCTCCTCAGGACGCACAAGTTTTGGATCTCCATTTCCAGGACAGGTGCTTAGTCCAATCCAGCAGAGCCAGTTGGAGGTCTGTGTGTTGGTGTGAACCGGGCTCTGCTCCTCATGAAAGACGTTGTTTCTCTTCCCGTCCTCGATCTTGGTGGAGCTGGTGGTTTGTTCAAACCAGAAGAGCCAGTTGGAGGTGTGGCTCTTGGACTTAACCGGACGCTGCTCTTGGGGAAGGACCTGGTTGTGGTTGCCGTCCTTGATGTCGGTTGGGCAGGC
>NW_011313267.1:0-411 GCF_000146605.3 Meleagris gallopavo | reverse complement strand
ACCTCATTGCAGCATTCAGTACCTACAGGGAGCCTACAAACAGGAGGGGGATCAACTCTTTGAAAGGGTAGATACCAGCAGGACAAGGGGAAATGGTTTGAAGTTGAGGGAGGGAGATTTAGGTTGGATGGTCAGGGGGAAGTTCTTCACAGAGAGAGTGGTGAGGTGCTGGAACAGGCTGCCCAGAGAGGTTGTGGATGCCGAGTCCCTGGAGGTGTTCAAGGCCAGATTGGATGGGGCCCTGGGCAGCCTGGTCTGGTGTTAAATGGGGAGGTTGATGGCCCTGCCTGTGGCAAGAGGGGTTGAAGATTCGTGATCCTTGAGGTCTCTTCCAACCCTGGCCATTCTGTGGTTCTGTAAGTTTGAATTCATTGCTGAAAAATGGGCTATTCAGAGTCTTTATACTCCTTT
>NW_011313264.1:0-395 GCF_000146605.3 Meleagris gallopavo | reverse complement strand
CCAGAAATACCAGATTTCTTCCCTTAAACATGACACCTTTTCCAAGAAATAGTAGATTTTTCCCCAAAAATATGATATTTTCTCCAAGAAATGCCAGTTTTTATCGCAAATATACGACATTTTATACCGCAAATAGCCGCTTTCTCCCAAAAATATGCCATTTTCGGCCAGGAACTGCAGTTTCCTCCCACAAATACCATTTTTCTACAAGAAATATGACGTTTTCTCCCAGAAATATCAGATTTTGCCCACCAAACATGACATTTTCTTCAAGAAATACGCGTTTTCTCCCAAAATATGATATTTTGCTCCAGCAATTCCAGTTTTATTCTCGAAGACACAACGTTTTTCACCAGAAATACCTATTTTATCCCCAAACATGACATTTTCTCCAG
>NW_011313263.1:0-422 GCF_000146605.3 Meleagris gallopavo | reverse complement strand
AGCTGGTGGGTTGAAGCTATTCAGGCCGGGGGAGATTGAAGTATGATGCCCTAGGGGCTGCCAGCAGCCTCTTCATCCTTTCTATGCAGTCTGTGCACTTTCCTTCTCCTGACGTTTATCACCAAGCTGCTGAGCAGCAGCTCAGATGTGGAGAACGCTGTGCCTTGTGAAAACACAAGATATGACTGCAGCCTGTAGCTGGAAGGTGTAAATATCAGACTGAAAAGAAATGTTGGTGAAAAGTAAATGGCCATAATTGATAGCAATTACAAGATCCAAACACATTAAATCTGACATTTCACTGCAAACACAAACACACCTAGATCTTGGAGAAAAAGTCTTTTTTTCTTTCCTTCCCTTACGGTTGTTAGAGATAGTAGAAATGCTTTGCTGTAGGTCAGCAGATTTGTAACTACATAGAA
>NW_011313262.1:0-413 GCF_000146605.3 Meleagris gallopavo | reverse complement strand
TTTCATTCCTTTTCTGCAGTTGTCGAAGGCTGCTTAGAACGATAATATTCAACAGAAAGAAAAAGGGAGTGAATGCAGAGAGGGAGCCCTGCCAATTTCTCCCTTAGGCGTGTGTTTTTGTGTCCTCAAGATCAGGAGATGTAGTAAATAGTTGCTAAAAGAACAGTGTTTTTATGTTTTGCAGGATATCCTGTGAAAACGTGAAATTTTGCAAATGACCTTGCTAAGCTTGAAGACCTATATTTTTAGGGTTTTTTTTAAATTAATTTATGACCCCTTCTGATTATCAATGCAAGTGAAATAAAATAGCATTTTTACTCCTTTGTCACACTGCAGAAATTCTTGAGGGTAATAGAAAAGTAGAATTTTCCCAGTACTAAAATAAAACCATATATTAACAGTGAAAACCCACT
>NW_011313261.1:0-339 GCF_000146605.3 Meleagris gallopavo | reverse complement strand
ACCCTTCACTAGTGACTAGTATCCAGTAGACTTGATGCTACTGATCATTATTCTCTAAGCCTAGTGGTTTGGGTAACATTCAGTCCATCTCTTTGTCCATTTTTGTTCTGTAAAATCACTTGTGTTCTCCTAGCTAGAATCATTTAACTCTGGTAACACTTAGGGACAACCATGCAGTTGCTAGAAACTGCTCTTGGCTTATGGGAATAGAGTTCAGTTGGACCTAATTTGCATGGTGAAAATAAAAACAAAATGGAAGGAAGATAAATACAGATCAGAAATGTTAAAATTATTTATTTTTGGTCTTTTGCAACAATGCTATTGTCAAGATTTAAAAAT
>NW_011313259.1:0-557 GCF_000146605.3 Meleagris gallopavo | reverse complement strand
TAGATGATTCTGTATACCAGTTGTTTAAGTTTAATGAAAGAAAAAAGTGAGCTGATGACAATACTAAACTACACTGAGAGAAAATAAAGCAAAGCTTACTTCCGATATTTTACCAAGGGCTAGGGTCTCAACTGCTCTATGCAATTCAAACAGCAGTCATAACCTGAAATGTTTTTGAATTTAATTGCCTATGATGAATGTAATTCTTCTAATTTTTATTCCTTTTTAATGCCTTCACAGTTGTCTACCAAGCCGTCAGCATGATGTTACTCCTTAGTATGTACTGAAATACTGAAGATTGCTCAAAATTTTTAACTTCTCTCCTAATCCATGCGGTTCCTCTTTAAAGTCCAGGATAAACATTCCCTATAAAAATAAAACTATCCTCTAGAAAGTTAAGGAAGTCACCAAGCCACGTGTTTCTTCCACTTGCACGTTAAGCCAGTAAATATATTCATTTAGGCCATATTGAATAAATTCAAGGAGGCTACTACTGTAACTGGAGGTAAATTTTTTTACAATGTCACAAGTTCTAATAACTAGTCATATTTTCATAT
>NW_011313258.1:0-499 GCF_000146605.3 Meleagris gallopavo | reverse complement strand
GCATGATTAATGAACGATGTCTTACTCATGGAAGCCTTGAGGAATACTAGGACTAAATTAGTTAGTTTTTTTTTCTTTTTCTTTTCCTTAATATTTACACTTCCAGAGATTTTACAGGTAAATTGTTGAATTGAGTGGATTTTAAAAATGCTGTCTTATGACCATGGTTGAAAAGGGTGCTACATTTCCTTCTTCTGAGTTCCTGTTTGGGACAGACAAAGCAGATGTTTGGCTTGGAAACAGGCTTTATTTGGCCTGGTGGCAGGAAGTACTGAGAGATTTGCTATTGACATTTAATCCCTGATGTTTCTCTGTAAGACTGTAAGGTCTTTTTTATTTTTCTTTATTTCTCTTTTTTTTGCTTGCTTGAATCTATGTAAAACGAACTGCAGTCATAATACATATTTGGCAAGTGAGCTGGAAATACCGTATTCAGTTTCTTATACTCTTGACAGTCTTACTCATAAATCCCAGTCCCCTGATCCCTCTGATCAGAGCA
>NW_011313256.1:0-442 GCF_000146605.3 Meleagris gallopavo | reverse complement strand
CCACTTACTCCTCCGAACACGTGTCGTAAAGCTGCTCTCCCCCTTTTGCCCCACCCAACCCCCCCTTTCCAATATAATTCAGTACAGAGTCAGTGGTCTGAGTGCTGCTAGCATCAGTAGCAGTAGAAATTCCTCTCCCAGGATAGTGCAAGGTCCTCTATGTCAGGATGTCATGGGCTTGATGCTCCACCAACATCTCCATGCTTCTCACATCTGTGCACCAGAACTCCAGGCGATCTTTCATTCCTTTGATCTGGAAGACAAACCCACAGTAACTTGACTGCTCCAATCCCTACAAACGGCAAAATACTTCAGATCTCCAACTTCTCAAAACATTTGTTATGAAGGGGAACTTGAGAAACTCAGCACCTTCTGTCTATCACCCTGAACTACTCTCTTCCCAAGACAAGATCACCAGCTGCAGCTCAATTCTTCTACGCAT
>NW_011313254.1:0-457 GCF_000146605.3 Meleagris gallopavo | reverse complement strand
TTTTGGGGTCCTCAGGTGGTCCAGGAACCCTGATCTCCCATGGCAGTGTGGGATGGGAAGGGGGTGGTGTGGGGACTGAGGAAGCAATGGCAGTCCCACCTCACCAAAGCAAAGATGAGGGCTGTGCATAATGAGCCGTTCTCAGACAAGATGGAAGCCAAAATGTTGTTGGGTACCTGAGCCTTCTCTGGTGGTAAGCAACATCGTGCACAGAGTGCAGCCATGTGCTCCGAGCAAGGAGCACAGGTTTTTGCAAGAGGCCCGGATGCAGGGCAGTGCCTTCATGACTGTATTGTGTCCAACAGGTGGCAGCAGAGCTGCGGTGCTCCCAAGTGCCGTAACAAGTGCACGGAGAGATGTGTTGGTCTCGGTGGAAACAGCAAGGAAGTGGAATGTGCATTTCCCGGCATGCCCCGGAACCTCACTTTGCTGACTGGTCATTGTCTGCCCAGCAGGT
>NW_011313253.1:0-446 GCF_000146605.3 Meleagris gallopavo | reverse complement strand
TCGTCTTTTTTTTTTGGCGCCGTCTCCTGCAGTGCCTGTGGCATCGCTTTTTTTTTGGCGCCGTCTCCTGCAGTGCCTGTGGCATCATCCTTCTCGCTGGCGCCGTCTCTTGCGCCACTTATATCTTCATCCTTCTGTTTGGCGTCATCTCCAGCTCCACCTCTTGCTTCGTTCTTCTCTTGCTTCGTTCTTTTGGTGTGTGCCGTCTACGGCATTGTCTTTAGCATTGTCCTTCAGGTGAGCACTGTCTCCAGTGCTGTGTCTTGCCTTGCCCTTCTGGTGAACGCCGTCTACGGCGTTGCCTTAAGCATTGTCCTTCAGGTGTGCGCCGTCTCCGGTGTCGCTTTTAAGACTGCCCTTCTGGTGAGCACCATTTCCACGACTTCCTGTTTCTTCATTCTGCTGGTGAGGGCCGTCAGCAGCGCTGCCAGAGCCTTGGGCATCGT
>NW_011313248.1:0-302 GCF_000146605.3 Meleagris gallopavo | reverse complement strand
GTGTTGTGGAGACTGATTAGGAACCAGCAACTTCTTCCAGCATAGCTGTGTTTGAGTGATGGCTTAGGCATCTCTTCATCACATGAGTGATCTTCTCTTACCTGTCTGAAAGCATCTGCATGCTACCTGCAGAGGTGGCACAATCAGTGTCTTATGAAGTGCCGATACCAAAGTCCCTGTGTGCTTGGAGCCATTTTGCATCACATTAACATTTTTCACTGCCTATTTGTAGCTGATTTATTCATTAGGATCAATGCAGCTATGCTTCTTGGAAAGCTAAAATGCTGCAACTAGCACTATTT
>NW_011313247.1:0-426 GCF_000146605.3 Meleagris gallopavo | reverse complement strand
CAATATCACAGCATAGTTTTTCTGGGTTTGCTTCAATTCAATGGAAGTAGAACACAATTTCTTTTCCCTTTTTTTTACACTTCAGTAAAATAAATTGTTAGCTTGCAGATACTATAGGGATGAAACTTGGGTTAAAATAGTTCTTTGGACCAAAACTGTATTCTACACACACACATTTTGAACAACTGCTAGTAAGTATTTCTTTTCAGTTTCAAGTTCAATGCATGGAAAGATTCTGAGTATGATCTTTAAGGTCTTTTCCAACCTGAGTGATTCTATGACTAACAGTTGTATAACTCTAAAACTTTGTATACAACACTTAGCCTTATAGTTTACTTTTTTTAAGACAGTAAAACAGTACAGATTAAATAAAAACAGATCCTATTTTCTACAAGTGACCAATTATGGAAAATATGATTAAACAAT
>NW_011313243.1:0-470 GCF_000146605.3 Meleagris gallopavo | reverse complement strand
AAATACCTACCAGCCCTTAAGTACGCTCAGGGTTCCCTAGCTAAAAAGAGAGAGAGCAGCTCCACAAATGGAAGGAGAAAAAAAATAATATAAAAAAATCACTCACTCCATCACCAAGAACAAGGCATACTCCAAAGGAAGCACTCCCCAGGTTCACATGCTGCCCCTACTCTTCCCAGCCCTTACATGGGATCAGGGAGGGGTGGAGCCTGGCTCTGCCCCACTCCACAGCCAAACTGCCCCCAGCTGTGCTCGCAGGGCTGCACCCCGCCCCAGGTGCGGGTTCCACAAAAACAGGAGGGCAAGGGAATGCCCAGGCAAAGGCAAGGGCCAAGAGAACATGGAAGGAAATGCCAAGGATGACGGCCCAGACAATACGGCAGGGAACGCCAAAACTGAATGCCGACATGAATGTGGCAACACAAAGCCAAGGGGTCATTAGGCCAACAGAATGGGGCAAGGAACACAAA
>NW_011313240.1:0-524 GCF_000146605.3 Meleagris gallopavo | reverse complement strand
TAAGCTTTTGGGGTGGTACCTGCTCATGGTACCATCTGGAAAGAGCGAGAGTTGCTTACACAAAGGAAACATTCAGCATGATGTAAAATCTACCAAAGACCAGCATGGCTGTTAGGGCAACTGTAAAGGACATCAGAAGAGTGACACTGTACAGGAAACTGGGAATTGATGGTGGATCAGGTGGCAAAACAGGCAGCTGAAGGAAAAGAAATTGGTGAACTAGCTTTAATTCCAGACGGTAAACTTAAAAATATCTGAACCTTAGTCAGAACCTATAAGGTATCCTAGAGAGGATAGGAATCTAATTAATAATTTAGAAGGGGAGAGAGCAAACTGACAGATGGGTGCATACCCAGATGGACACATTGTTGTGCCCGGTAGTATTTTATAGAATTTAGTTCTAAGAGAACATAATAAAACATATGGAGGGGGTACAGACACCAGAAAGTAACTGTACAATCCTAGTACCAGGAACAGGGTACAAGTGGGGCTTGTTGGGAAAGGGAAACCTTTCAGGGCAACAA
>NW_011313239.1:0-367 GCF_000146605.3 Meleagris gallopavo | reverse complement strand
TACGGTTGGCTTTCTGGGCTGGAAGGGCCCATTGCAGGCTTGTGTCCCAGCTCCCACCCACCAGTACTCCCAGGCCTTATGGAGCAGGACTACGCTCAGTCCTCTCATCCCCTAGCATGTTTTGGTGGAGGCTGTTCCCTCATCCCAGCTACTGACCCTGCACTTGGATCTGTGCCCACTGCTCAGCCTGTTGAGGTCTCTCTGGATGGCATCCCGTCCCTCTGCTGTGTCACTGCACCCCACAGCTTGGTGTCCTTAGGGTGCACTCAACCCCACTGTTGATGTCCCTGATGAAGGGGAAACCCAGATGCTTGTACAAAGTGGGCGTAGAAGCCCTTGGGAGCAGCCCTGCGGAGGACTCGGGGAT
>NW_011313237.1:0-468 GCF_000146605.3 Meleagris gallopavo | reverse complement strand
ATTTTTGGCTTCCATCTTGTCTGATAACTGCTCATTATGCACAGCCCTCGTCTTTGCTTTGGTAAGGTGGGGACTGCCATTGCTTCCTCAGTCCCACACACCCCTTCCCATCCCACACTGCCATGGCAGATCAGGTTCTGGACCACCTGAGGACCCAAACAGCCAGGAGTCTTTGGGTCCTGACGAGATGAGTCCCAGAGTTCCGAGGGAATTCACCGCTGCAGTCACCGAGCCACTCTCCATGGTATTTCACAAGTCGAGGCAGTCAGGTCAAGTCCCTGCTGAGGAGAAAAAAGGTGACAGCACACCTCTCAGGAGGGATAGAAAGTGTGACGCGGGGAACTACCAGCATGTCAGTCTCACCTCTGGGCTGGTCACGGATCATGGAGCAGATCATCCTGGAAGTGACTCTCAAGCACACATTCCAGTGTGTCACCACCCTGTGCGTGAAAAGCTGCCTCCTAATAA
>NW_011313236.1:0-492 GCF_000146605.3 Meleagris gallopavo | reverse complement strand
ACAGACACGCACACATGCCCACATGGCCATCACAGTGTGGGCCCAAGGGCCCCGAAACCGTGGGCACCCAGTGGCCCAGGGCAGAGCACACAGGGCAGCCCACTGTGGTCACACCATGCTGGGGACCAGGACAGGACAGGACAGGCAGCATCGTATCCCCACCCAGAGCACGTCCCTGTGCTGCACCATTCCAATGAGCCTCTCTCGGTATTTTTTAGAAGGTTTTTGTATTTTTGCACTTGTACATACATACAGAAAAGCCACAAAAGCCATTTTGTTTATCTACTTGTCCTTTGTGCCACCAGATTTTCCATTTGACAAGCAGCTGGCAGGCCGTGCAATGACTCAGAGCAACGGTCTGCAAACCCAAACGTGCACTCACGCCTGTGCCTTTGCCCTGCTCTGCTGAGCTGTCTCATGGGCTCCTCTCCATTTCCTAACCAGTAATAAAGATCTTCATAAGACAGGGCTCATTTTCAAGGTATCTTCAAC
>NW_011313234.1:0-437 GCF_000146605.3 Meleagris gallopavo | reverse complement strand
CAAAACTTCCTATGTACAAGTTTTTAGGCCGTTACTCCTTGTGCTATTGCTGCACACCATCGAGAAGAGCCCTGGCCTCACCCATTTGCCTCCCACCTCCTTTAGATGTTTATAAATATTTTACCCAGATCCCCTCTCAGTGTCTTTTCCCCAGGCTGAACAGAGCGCGGTTACTCAGCCTTTCGTCACATGGGAGGCCCCCAGTCATCCCTGCGGTCGTCCTCTGCTGGACTCCTTCTAGGAGGTCCCTGTCTTTTAACTTAACTTAATTGAGGTGCCCAGAACTGGACACAGTAGTGTAAATGTGGCCTCACCAGTGCAGAGTAGAGGGGGAGGATCACCTCCCTCGACGTGCTGGCCATGCTCTTTTGATGCCAACATGCAGTTAGGCAATCCCACATGGGCCATTTTAACTTTCTGTCGGTTTCCAAGAAAAC
>NW_011313226.1:0-381 GCF_000146605.3 Meleagris gallopavo | reverse complement strand
CCTGAGCCATGTCATTCAATTGATGGACTGCCACTGGTCGTGTGGGAAAAAAGAGGTAATGTGATACAGCAAAGAACACATTCAGATCCCACTTGGAGGGTGTTCATTAGTGTCTGATTTAGGTGGTTATTTGGTGTCACATTTCCAGCCTCTATCTCATGTGGCTGCTCTTCTAGGTGACAGCAGGAGGTGCTGGCACCCTGCTCTGGGTGTCCCGGCTGAAGCAAGGGCTGGACCCAATGGACCCAGAGAGTCTGCCACCCTAACCATGCTGTGGTTCTGTGAAGTCTCCTTTACCTTTTTTCCTCCTTACTTTTCCTCCCCGATTTTCAAATTAACACATACGTCAAGGGCAGAGGGGCTGTGTGACAGCCCAGCACT
>NW_011313225.1:0-326 GCF_000146605.3 Meleagris gallopavo | reverse complement strand
ATTTTTTATTTCTTATTTTTTTAATATATGTACTCCATCTCTTGATTTTTCTCTTAAGCTATCTCAGACAGGAACAATAGTGTTTGAGTTTATGATGAGAGATGCAAGAGGGATGATGTTGCATTCTGTTCTGCTGATAATCAGTAGATAATGAGGAAAATATTTCCTATGCTCTTCCTCATATTTCTGAATTTTCCATGAAATACACTGAATATCTTCAAATACCTTCAAATATCTCATATTCCTTCTCAGAAGGATTATATTATATTTTCTGTATCTATTTTCTTCTGTAAGAATATAGTTTCCTTGTAAATTTGGCTTGGCTT
>NW_011313224.1:0-469 GCF_000146605.3 Meleagris gallopavo | reverse complement strand
GAAAAACTCTACATGGCAAGCAGAGAGAATGAAGCTTTAAAATTTTCTGTTTTCTTTGGCTTTTGGGCAACGGGTTGTATTCTATGTAAAGGGAAAAATAGTTCATGCTGCAAAACCATGTCCCTCTCCTGTGGCATGTCATAAGATGTCGCATATGTCTTAACTCAAATATGAAATGGCAATACGAATCTACACGTGGATGCAGCATTTTGCTGCCTATTACTTTAAGTGTTGACATTCTATTGAAAGCACAGCTGCACCGTAGAAAAAGCATTTCTTATATTGACCTGACAGAATTCAATCTTTAGATATCTCAGGGAAACCAGCATGGAGTTATTCAGTATCTGCACAAACCGTATTCTAATAGTTTTCACCATGAATGATCATGACACTCTTTCATAGTCCTGCATTTTTCTATTTTTGCTGATTCTCTTTTTCTTAAGTATTTCCTTAAGAATCTCTGTTCAAA
>NW_011313219.1:0-306 GCF_000146605.3 Meleagris gallopavo | reverse complement strand
ATCTGGTGTCTTGCTCTGCAATCTCTTCTCTCCTATTATGGCAACTTCTCTCAGAGTTTCACTGTCCACTAAAACAAGCTATCACTCCACTACCTTCTGCAGACATAGAATTGACCTAGAATTTTTACATGTTAAATTTCCTAAATACTCAGAACAAGTCAATGATAACACCAATGAAAGGTAGATTCCACAGATGGGTGTCTTCCTCATCTTCCTGTCAAGGATTTCAGCTTATAGAACAAGCGACAGGAAAGTAGCATTAACCTCATATACCAGGATAATCTGCAGATGAGGAGCAAGAACCAG
>NW_011313216.1:0-423 GCF_000146605.3 Meleagris gallopavo | reverse complement strand
CCTATGTTGTTTTCTGTGGTTTCTGCCTTGGTTCCTGCTCCTTCTGCATTGCAATGCATTGTTTTTTTCCTAGTGTTGTTTAATTTCCCTTTTGTTTCTATTCTTGGAACTGCTTTTCCTTTCCTGAGCGTATTCCCCTCTGTTTTGTGAGGATTTCAAGTGATTTTGCTTTGCTCTCCTTGGATTTTTTTTACATACTCGTTCTTTCCTTTTGCTGGTTTTTCCTGGCTTTGGTTTGCTCTTTGGTTATTGTTAGTATGCTGGCCTTGCATTGCTGTTAAATTTTGGTTCTTTCTTTCCATTGTTAAGCACTGGTGAGCTTTGTTCTCTCTTTACTTTGCTAGGATTCTTTGCTTTGCCATGCTAGGGTATTGAATTCATTGGCTTTCCTCTTGTATTTCTCACCCTCGCTTGGCTTTGCTT
>NW_011313213.1:0-336 GCF_000146605.3 Meleagris gallopavo | reverse complement strand
TTGGGAGGAGGCAAGAAGATAAAGTTGTTCAGCACCACAGACTTTTGGCTTCCACCATTTCACGTCAGCAACAGGAACAGTCGATTTACGAACGTTAAGAAAACAGCAAACACAAATATGGTTCAGTCAATTAAAATCGTCAGAGGTTTTGATTCTTCAGCTGAAAAGCGAGTTTGTGCCAAAAAACTGTATGCTCAACTTTCAGTCTGAAGTGACTGTTTAGGCTTACTTTGAAAATGTAGGAAGCTAAGGAAGCTGTCAAGCTGTTAGCTAGACTTCCCTGAGCAGATGAGAAGGGGTTAGTTTTGCTAGACTGCTATGCTGATAAGAAAGTGT
>NW_011313211.1:0-383 GCF_000146605.3 Meleagris gallopavo | reverse complement strand
ATGACTGCTTTACATCCTGAAGATATCTGAGTGGCTGGCCTGAGTCTTCCAGAGCAAATCATAGAATCATGGCTGGTGAGGACTCAAGGATCATCAAGCTCAACCCCCCAGCGGCTGCTTCTTTGCTTGTTGTCACCTGCCAGCTGTGAGTGCTGCTGCTGAGATGGAGAGCAAAGCTGCTGCGTGCTGGCTGTACCCATGAAGATGTGCAGTGGCATCATGCCGGATCAGAACCTTCACGAGACACCTGCTATCGGATCTGGTTTGCGTTAGGAGTATTGTTTCTCCTCTTCACACTGGCTCTTTTCCCTTCCATTTCTGAATTGCACAGTCTCTCTGAAGTGGCAGCATTTTCTTTCTCATGAAGAACTTCACTATCACAG
>NW_011313206.1:0-379 GCF_000146605.3 Meleagris gallopavo | reverse complement strand
TTTCAGGGCTGTGATCTTGCTTTTGGGGATGGCAAGTGCACTGAAGGGCTGCTAGGTGTAAGAGCAGCATGTGAATCTGGAGACTGCTTCCTTTGGGGTGTGGGGTGAGCCCTTAGAATGGGGTGAGTGATTCCTGCTTGATTTCAGAGCTGTGAGCTCTGCTTTTCTGGAGGATCTGAAGCTGGATGGCTGTAATGAATAGGGCTATGTGCTAATTGCATCCATGCGGTGTTTTTTAAGGGCATTGTGTGCATCCTTGTTGTGTTTTAAATTATGTTCTGCGTCTCTTCTGATTTCATTTTGCAGCCTGATGGAGTTGAAGGATTGCCTGGGCTCCTCCAGTCAGTGGTGTGAGATGTGTCCAGCAGGTAAGGAACAT
>NW_011313204.1:0-447 GCF_000146605.3 Meleagris gallopavo | reverse complement strand
TGCGGCTCCTCCAGCTCCTCCTCACCGACGGTCTTCCATCACCACTGCTGCTGCCAATGCCCCGTCGCCTCGTGTTGTGCCTAGGGAATGAGATGGTCACGTGCTGAGCATCGGGTGTGCTGGCTGGGGGCACTGGGCAGGACTGGTGGCCCTGGGAGGCTGTCAACGGCCGCAGAAAGCGCTGGCTCGGGTCCTGGGGCTCCCCCGGCTCAAGGCAGGCTCTGCTGTGCAACTGCTGCAGGGAAGCTGCTCTGGGGGGAGGCTGTACTGAGGTCACCTCCAGAGGTCCCTTCCGGCCCCTGTGCTGCTGTCACAGGCGGATGTGTGACGGGAGACAGCCAGCAGGTGGATGCCTGGTGGCTTTCCAGGATGAAAGCACCGCTGCCCTGCGGTGCCACCGCGTTTGAGCGTCAGCAGCCACGTCCCTCCCTTTGTCTCCACTCACTG
>NW_011313199.1:0-301 GCF_000146605.3 Meleagris gallopavo | reverse complement strand
TAAGGGACCCCGAAATAATTGAAACAGTGGCAACAAGTCTAGAGGTAAAACAAAGTAATTTACTAAATATGGTATCAACAGAATTTATAAGGAGAGAGAATGTGAAATTGATAGTGGATCGGCCTTACCACAACGCTGAGATGAGAAGCGCAGGCAGAGAAGCGCAGGCGAGAAGCGCAGGCAGAGAAGCGCAAGCGAAGCAGCGCAGGCAGAGAAGCGCAAGCGAAGCAGCGCAGGCAGAGAAGAGAGCATCAGGTGACCTTGCCAGGAGTTATATCTCCTCGCTGACCGCAAAGCCCCC
>NW_011313194.1:0-522 GCF_000146605.3 Meleagris gallopavo | reverse complement strand
CGTGCATGCCACTGTCTCTTCTTTCTTAATGCTAAAACATACTGGGCCTTAATTAAGTCACCACTTTGCTCTATGGAGCAATAGGTATATATAGCCAATTGAAACATGGATGGAAATAACTATGTGGCATCTGCATATTATGTGGCATACCATTCCAGAGGGAGCTGCTAATTTTACAGGGTTGGGGATTTTTAAGCAGGTTTCCAGCCTCTCCTTTGAATTCTTTATGCGGATTTTCAATGCTCACCTGATCACGTTATTAATCTCCGTGAATGTACTGCTCACCATTTCACTTATTATTAGTATTTATTATATTTTGAGGAAGTCTGCCCCAAAACCAGTAAATACTGAGTGGCAGGGAATGTGGAGAGGCCTGGGTGAGACTTTAGAGAGATGGAAATCTTCGGTGTCATGGAACTTTACTCCAGAACACCTGAAAGACCCTGAAAATTTAAACAGATATTTGAGACAGGAATGTCGTGGCTCAGGAAGATCTGAGGAGGCCCAAATTGTTTGGGGCCT
>NW_011313193.1:0-344 GCF_000146605.3 Meleagris gallopavo | reverse complement strand
CCTTCAACTCCATCAGGCTGCAAAATGAAATCAGAAGAGACGCAGAACATAATTTAAAACACAACAAGGATGCACACAATGCCCTTAAAAAACACCGCATGGATGCAATTAGCACATAGCCCTATTCATTACAGCCATCCAGCTTCAGATCCTCCAGAAAAAGCAGAGCTCACAGCTCTGAAATCAAGCAGGAATCACTCACCCCATTCTAAGGGCTCACCCCACACCCCAAAGGAAGCAGTCTCCAGATTCACATGCTGCTCTTACACCTAGCAGCCCTTCAGTGCACTTGCCACTACCCCCAAAAAGACAAGATCAGAGCCCTAGAAAAGAAAAAAAAGAAA
>NW_011313188.1:0-449 GCF_000146605.3 Meleagris gallopavo | reverse complement strand
GACAGAGACAAGCAAGACACAGAACAAGAGGATAGGCAGCCTTCTGGCACCATGAAGCGCAATTCAGAGCTCGTCGGGGAACCTATTGTGCCGGGCTCTGGAATGGGTAAACGCTGGCGGGTGTGCATCGCCCTTACCTGCTGGGCAGACAATGACCAGTCAGCAAAGTGAGGTTCCGGGGCATGCCGGGAAATGCAGATTCCACTTCCTTGCTGTTTCCACCGAGACCAACACATCTCTCCGTGCAGCTGTTACGGCACTTGGGAGCACCGCAGCTCTGCTGCCACCTGTTGGACATAATACAGTCATGAAGGCACTGCCCTGCATCCGTGCCTCTTTCACAAACCTGTGCTCCTTGCTCGGAGCACATGGCTGCACTCTGTGCACGATGTTGCTTACCACCAGAGAAGGCTCAGCTACCCAACACCATTTTTGCTTCCATCTTGTCT
>NW_011313187.1:0-477 GCF_000146605.3 Meleagris gallopavo | reverse complement strand
GTACAACCAGCCTGGCTGAGTAAACTACGCTGAGCTGAAATAGAACAGAAATACAGAAGAAAATAATTGCATCTTAGTAATTGCATCTGGGACTAAGAGTGGATCCAGCTGTGCTGAGGAACCTTACCTCTGTGGTGTGAAGAGTTCAGACAGCCATGGGGTTCGCTCTGATCCTCACGACACAGCAGGAGAGCTGTGTGCTGTAGGTGTGTGTAACCTGTCCTCTAGGTGGAAAACAACCAAGTGCATCCAGCCATGTCCAGTCTTGTTAAGTCACTGTTACATCTACTACAGCATATCTATGCTCATCAAAAAATGCATTCCTGCTTCCCCCTTAGGGGTGTATATTGTAGCTGTATCTATCTGTTGGAGGTTGGTGAGTCTGCATGATAGCAACTAGGGACACTAACTGTGATAAGATTCATGGAGTGAACGCCACTCCCAAATTCTTACGCGAACGGGCTCATGACACTGAGA
>NW_011313186.1:0-457 GCF_000146605.3 Meleagris gallopavo | reverse complement strand
GGAAGGACAGACACGGGTTAGTGCCAAACTTTCACAAGCTGAATTAGCAAAGTGGTTCCTGATCAGGAATGAACTGAACATGTTAGGTATGAACGCTAGGAGGAGAATCAAGCCCACTGGAAAGCTGGACTTGCACCTTACCTGCCAACCCTACGACTTGTGTCTCTGAGGGCGTCCCTGGGACGGCGCTGCAGTTGGCGTTTGGCCACAGAGGATGGTTTTCTTAGGCTGAAGCAGGAACACCCAGAGCCAGCTGGTGATTCCTTCATCTTGCCGGCTGGACTTTGTCTGGAGAGAGGAAACAGGGAATGGTGTGAGTCGTGTGTGGTGCAGGGTGAGGGAAGAGCTGCAGCACTGAGCTCTTGCCAACAGCTGCTTGCTCCTGGCATTGCCTGGTTTCTGCTGAAACACAGCTTAGAAACTCGCTCCCTTTCAAGCAGTTGAGGATGGTTCCATT
>NW_011313185.1:0-484 GCF_000146605.3 Meleagris gallopavo | reverse complement strand
CCCTAGAGACTGAATATCCTGATTTATGTAGATTTAGGGATCAGGTATTCTTTGATGTGATAATACAAGTGCAAGAGAACTTAAGTTCTGAGACTTTGAAAGAAGTCTAGTGAAATGAAATTGGGGCTGTGCAGACACAGTGGCTGTGTCACACAAGCCTCTTGGAGTATCTCAGGCTGAAACACATTTTGTGAAACTGTTTCAGTGATTTTACACTTGTGAATTCTCTATCCACGTAGAAAGACAACACAAGGACTGAAAGTGAGAAAATCTCCAGGTGACAGTTAAAGGGCCGCAGGATTCATCCCTGAGGGCCCAGCCTGGGAAGCCATTCCTGACAGAAGCGTCTCCCACCTCTCCTTCTCTCCTCTGTTCTGAGCCTACTCTTCACATCTCTTACTTCGGCTTATAAAGATGTATGTGAGTTTGGTGGACTATTCCTCTAACCCAGACAATGATTCTTTGGATGAAATAGAGTACATCC
>NW_011313183.1:0-388 GCF_000146605.3 Meleagris gallopavo | reverse complement strand
ACCACTGTCTAGACTCAACGAAAAAGGGACAGCGTTTGGGACGTGGGGGAAACAGAACAGGACGCTTTTCAACAGGCGAAACTGGCAGTTAAACAAGCCCAGGCATTGGGTCTGTTTGATCCTACCCTCCCAGCCGAGTTAGATGTTCACATCACTCAAGATGGCTTTGGTTGTGGCCTGTGGCAACAACGCCCGAGTTCTGTTTGGACCCCCATTGGTTTCTGGTCTCGGGTTTGGCACGGAGCAGAAGAGAGATACAGTAGGATTGAAAAGCAGTTATTGGCTGCCGATTCAGCACTGCAGGCAGTAGAGCCAATAACTGAAACGGCTGAAGTTATAGTCAAGACCACTCTGCCGATTCAGGGCTGGGTAAAAGATCTGACCCACC
>NW_011313178.1:0-375 GCF_000146605.3 Meleagris gallopavo | reverse complement strand
CCCCCCCGCAACAGCAGCCTTCCGTTACGTCACTTCCGCTTCCGGACAAGCCTCGCCTCCTTGGGCGGGCGCTCCGCATGGTGGGCGGGACTCACGCGGTGGGCGGGGATTGGAGTACATGGGCGCGGCTACACGCAAGGGCGGGGTTGCTCCTCCCTGTGGGCGTGGCCTGTAGGGAGCGCGTCCCGCGCTGTCCCCGCCCTCCCAGGACGAGAGAGATGGCGGCGGCTGCAGCGGCCGGTTGTGGTGACGGCGAGGGCCGCCGGTTGCCGCCCCGCTCGCTTACAGAGCCGACGCTGCACACCGTGGAGATGCACACGGGCGGCGAACCGCTGCGGGTCATCCCGCGGTTGGAGGCGATGGAAGAAGCGGCGG
>NW_011313177.1:0-453 GCF_000146605.3 Meleagris gallopavo | reverse complement strand
CCTGGCCTGTCTCTACTCAGCTCCTCTTGACCATCAGGACGTCTCCTTTCCTCCAGACTCATTCTCTACCTTCAGAGTCTGGGTTTCTGCAGGGCAGTCTTATCAGTAAAGAGTGAAGCAAAAGCAGCGTTCAGTAAGTGCACCTTCTCAATGCCTTTATTGCCAGGACACCCTCTGCATTCAGCAGTGGGACCTCATTTTCCCTCATCTTCCTTTTGCTACTGATTTCCTGAAAGATGCCTTTCTTGTTGTCCTTGGCCTCCCTCAGCAGATTGAATTCCAAGAGTGTCCTAGCCTTCCCTGTTGTAATCCCGCATGCCCTGACAACATTTCTAGATTTCTTCCAAGTGGACAGACCCTTTTCACTTTTCACAGGCTTTCCTTTTCCCTTTGAGATTTCCCATGAGCTCCTTGCTCATCCTTGTAGGTTTCCTGCCACCTGCGGCTTGATTT
>NW_011313171.1:0-460 GCF_000146605.3 Meleagris gallopavo | reverse complement strand
CCACATGCTGTAGGCTTTTGGGCTGCCTGAGTTGCCGCGTTGAACGTGTCCTGTTACTCGGAAAGGTGTGGACGTTATTAGACACGAAGATCTCTTCACTCCTTCAAGATGGGCCGAGTCCTCCGCCAGATGCTGTTGGCCTTCTGGGCCCCCTGAGTTGCTGCATTGGCTGTGCCCTGATCCCTGGAGCGGGTAAGTGACATTGGTGTCCCTACCGGAAGGCGGTCTCTGCTTTCGTTGTCCTGTGCCCAAACGCTTGCAGCGTGGAACTGCGGCCCTCGCGAGCGGTGCCAGGACTTTAGCCAGGCTCTTGGTGGAAGCAGCAGGAAACCGCAGCTGTAGGTGGATGCCAATATCCAACGCTTAGTCTCTGTGCCGAGGTACGTTGATCCCTGACGTGTCCTGTTTAACACGCTCGCTGAGGTGCTCTGGGCTTGGTGTCGGATGTCCCGTCGTGCTC
>NW_011313169.1:0-437 GCF_000146605.3 Meleagris gallopavo | reverse complement strand
AAGAACAAGTTGCAGCTGAGTTGCACAAATGAGGTCAGCCTCATAACAAGCAGTGTCCAGTCAGTTTTAATGTATATTTACTGGATACGACATGCGCAAGAATTTTCCACATCTCATGGGATTAACTGTTCCCTCACAGAACTATTACTGATGAAAATAGATCCAGATCAGCCTGATAACACACTTAGACCAACTGT
Organism: Meleagris gallopavo; assembly: GCF_000146605.3. Taxonomy (NCBI): domain Eukaryota; kingdom Metazoa; phylum Chordata; class Aves; order Galliformes; family Phasianidae; genus Meleagris; species Meleagris gallopavo. The sequence continues at coordinate 240 of NW_011313169.1, read as the reverse complement.
AACTGTGACTCAGAGGTGATATTTTCCCAGAACAGCAGAAAGATTCCTCCAGATAGAGCCATAGGCTTGGTTTTGACATTGAATAACATGTTGTCAAGATGAATCTATTAGAATCTACTAGAAATTAGTCAATACTAGGAGACATCAGTGTCATGTCTCATCAGACAGGGTAATTTCAGAAGGAGTGTGAGACAGAAATTACATTTTAAACCGTTTATTATAGTTCCCTTCTTCAGTGGA
>NW_011313167.1:0-399 GCF_000146605.3 Meleagris gallopavo | reverse complement strand
GGGGTTCAAGGCCTGTTGCAGCCATGAGTTTTAGGTTCAATGGGACTGGAGTGATGCGTGAATGTGGCTCTGGTCCTTCGCAGCGAGGTCGGTTTCGCTTGAGTAAAGTGAAATCCCTGGTGAATGATTTAAAATGTATTATGGGTTGTGTGTGGTTTGGGGTTTTTTTTTTTTCTCCTGTCTGCATTCAAAGGTGCCTCTACTATTTAGTGCTGATGACCAAAGTGTCATTCCTAATTCTCATAAATTATCATTGACTTGTCACTACCCAAGAACACATACAGTACTTTAAAAATACTTGTGTTTTTCCACCTCTCTCTGTGTTTTTTTTCTTCTCCATCCCTCTTTTTTCCATTTTTTCTTACTTGTTCCCCTTCTTTTTAAGGGGTGGGTTATCAG
>NW_011313165.1:0-474 GCF_000146605.3 Meleagris gallopavo | reverse complement strand
TAGAGGAAGCAATGGCAGTCCCACCTCACCAAAGCAAAGCAAAGATGAGGGCTGTGCATAATGAGCAGTTCTCAGACAAGATGGAAGCCAAATGGTGTTGGGTACCTGAGCCTTCTCTGGTGGTAAGCAACGTGGTGCACAGAGTGCAGCCATGTGCTCCGAGCAAGGAGCACAGGTTTGTGCAAGAGGCCCGGATGCAGGGCAGTGCCTTCATGACTGTATTGTGTCCAACAGGTGGCAGCAGAGCTGCGGTGCTCCCAAGTGCCGTAACAAGTGCACGGAGAGATGTGTTGGTCTCTGTGGAAACAGCAAGGAAGTGGAATGTGCATTTCCCGCAATGCCCCGGAACCTCACTTTGCTGACTGGTCATTGTCTGCCCAGCAGGTAAGGGCGATGCACACCCGCCAGCGTTTACCCATTCCAGAGCCCGGCACAATAGGGTTCCCCCAGAGCTCTGAATTGCGCTTCATGGTG
>NW_011313164.1:0-434 GCF_000146605.3 Meleagris gallopavo | reverse complement strand
TGGCACAGCAGCACTCAATGGGGTGTGACTTCATTCAGGCCACGGTAGTCCACCGTCAGCCTCCATTCTCCACTGGCTTTACGCACTGGCCATATGGGGCTGTTAAAAGGTGAGTGAGTCTTGCTAATCACTCCCTGATTCTCTAGTTGGTGAATCAGCTTCTGAATGGGGGAGCAAGGAATCCCTGTTGGTGCGGTACTGCCGTCTGTGCACCGTTTTTGTAGCAATCGGTACTTGTTGCTCTTTCACTCGTAGCAACCCACGGCAGATGGATCTTCTGACAGGCCAGGCAAATAGACAACTGCTTAACACCTTCTGTGTCTACAGCAGCTATTCCAAAGGCCCATCGATACCCTTTGGGATCCTTAAAATATCCCCTTCTGAGGTAATCAATACCAAGTATGCATGGAGCCCCTGGGCCAGTCGACAATAGG
>NW_011313159.1:0-422 GCF_000146605.3 Meleagris gallopavo | reverse complement strand
TATGATTAGTTGTTATCTCTACAAAGATGATGTAGTATAGTTCTGGTAATAAATAAATAAATAATGTATTCTTAAACACAAACATAAACTATATTTTCTCAAAAACAGTTTGTCAGCCCCAGGAACGGAAACTTTCTCAAGCTCCCTTTGAACTGAAAGCTCTCCTGATTCTCAGCTGCTGAGTACCCTGCAGGCATCCTCAGTAACCACAGGGCCTGGAATGACAATTCCCTTTTAAGCACTGGTAGGTCATCCATTCTCACTTTATAGCCAGTGGTGGTAAATAGGTAGCTCAAGACAAGTGATGCAGATCTATGCTGCAAACCACTGCTAATCTGGATGAGTCCATTCTGAGAGCCTTACCTGAGGCTGCTCTGCCTGAAAATCCACCTGTGGGCTGCAGCAGTAAAATGATGGTTCCT
>NW_011313154.1:0-420 GCF_000146605.3 Meleagris gallopavo | reverse complement strand
GATATTGCTGACCCGAATAAAGAATATGGTTATAAAGGTGCGTCACGTAGATGCCCATGTGCCCAAGAATAGGGCTACTGAAGAGCAGCAAAATAACCATCAGGTAGACAGAGCTGCCAGAATTGAGGTGGCCCAAATAGATCTGGACTGGCAGAACAAGGGTGAATTATTTCTAGCCCGATGGGCCCATGAGACCTCAGGCCATCAAGGGAGAGATGCGACATATAAGTGGGCTAGAGACCGAGGGGTGGATTTAACTATGGATGCTATTGCGCAAATCATTCACGACTGTGACACGTGTGCCACAATTAAACAAGCCAAGAGAATGAAACCTCTCTGGGAGGAAGGGCGATGGCAAAAGTACAAATATGGGGAGGCATGGCAGGTTGATTATATCACCTTGCCACGATCGTCGTAATG
>NW_011313153.1:0-322 GCF_000146605.3 Meleagris gallopavo | reverse complement strand
TTTGGGTCTCTCAAACATCAAATACACATACTCTAATACAATCATGTAGTTCACAGGGGATCAGATTTTTTAAGCTACGTTTAGGCACTTGCAGATCAAATGATCTTTTAGAAAACCTCTTTTTGGCTTCTAAAAATAGATTCTGGTATCTAATTTTTCAGTAAGCATGGAGATGATACTTTTGTCTAATAGATGAAGCCAGTGACCAATGGCTTGATTTTCTGAATGACTCTTCCCCAAGGAAAAAATGTTTTGAGCCAAAAGACTGCAGTGACAGAAAGCAGCCATCAACCTCTGATACACCAACATTAGTCTGCAGCTC
>NW_011313152.1:0-346 GCF_000146605.3 Meleagris gallopavo | reverse complement strand
AGAAAAATGCTTTCTCTACTGAAACTGCCTTTTAAGGGGCTGCATGCCACTGTCTCTTCTTTCTTAATGCTAAAAACATACTGGGCCTTAATAAGTTCACCACTTTGCTCTATGGAGCAATAGGTATATATAGCCAATTGAAAACATGGATGGAAATAACTATGTGGCATCTGCATATTATGTGGCATACCATTCCAGAGGGAGCTGCTAATTTTACAGGGTTGGGGATTCTTAAGCAGGTTTCCAGCCTCTCCTTTGAATTCTTTATGCGGATTTTCAATGCTCAACCTGATCACGTTATTAATCTCCGTGAATGTACTGCTCACCATTTCACTTATTATTAGTA
>NW_011313150.1:0-404 GCF_000146605.3 Meleagris gallopavo | reverse complement strand
TTATTAGGGGACATACTAGTTTAGAATTGGGAAGCTTTGAGTCTTAGTCGTCAGGAAATGCCTTTACAGGATGCTGCACTTCAAATGCTAATGAATCAGATATATTAATACAGGGGTCACACCAGGCTTTGTTAGAAATTCACACACTGCCTAACTCTCTTTTCCCATGGAAGATACAAAGAAAACTATGATAAATTAAGTGTCAAGAGTGATATACAGATAAATGTTGCTAAGACGTGAGTTTCTCAGAATCTAATCAGGCCTGTAAGCTGGTGTATCTCTTTAACCTAGATTTAGCAGTGGTACAGTCAATTTAAAATATCTTCTACCTGTCATTTCTTTTTCTTTTTCTTTTTAATAAGATCTGTGGGATTACAATATTTTTCATATATTTGAAATAATTT
>NW_011313145.1:0-421 GCF_000146605.3 Meleagris gallopavo | reverse complement strand
GCAAAGCAAAGATGAGGGCTGTGCATAATGAGCAGTTCTCAGACAAGATGGAAGCAAAAATGGTGTTGGGTAGCTGAGCCTTCTCTGGTGGTAAGCAACATGGTGCACAGAGTGCAGCCATGTGCTCCGAGCAAGGAGCACAGGTTTGTGCAAGAGGCCCGGATGCAGGGCAGTGCCTTCATGACTGTATTGTGTCCAACAGGTGGCAGCAGAGCTGCGGTGCTCCCAAGTGCCGTAACAACTGCACGGAGAGATGTGTTGGTCTCTGTGGAAACAGCAAGGAAGTGGAATGTGCATTTCCCGGCATGCCCCGGAACCTCACTTTGCTGACTGGTCATTGTCTGCCCAGCAGGTAAGGGCGATGCACACCCGCCAGCGTTTACCCATTCCAGAGCCCGGCACAATAGGTTCCCCAGAGCTC
>NW_011313142.1:0-316 GCF_000146605.3 Meleagris gallopavo | reverse complement strand
CCTATCCCTGTGTGCCTTGGCTTTCCTAATCCCATCTCTGCAAGTCCAGACAGCATCCCTGTATTCTTCCCAGGTGATGCGCCCTTGCTTCCATTGTCTGTATTTGCCTTTCTTTTCCCCTGCTTTGACCATCAGGTGCTTGCCAAGCCTTGCCGCTTTCCTACCTCCCCTGCCTGCTTCCTTATTCTGAGGGATAAGCTCTCGCTCTCAGAAAGGCATCTGTAAAGAATAGCCAGCTTTGCTCCCCTACCTTGTCTCTAAGGACTTCTCCAGGAGTCTCCAAGATTGCTTACAGCTCACCGTGCTGTCTTGACAG
>NW_011313141.1:0-411 GCF_000146605.3 Meleagris gallopavo | reverse complement strand
AATACAATCCCATTTAACACCTCTGCCAAGGAATAGAGACTGCAGGTCCAGCCCAGGCAAGCATCCACCTATGTACAGACACTGGTTGCATTCCTTCCCACATCATTATCCTAAGGCTTCTCTAACAATATGGATGGAGCAGACAAGAGGAGACCAAGCAAGCGTCATCCAAAGGTCCAAGAGACCTTGCAAAACCTCTTGGAATAGATAGCCTAGTCAATGCTATGAGGATGCTGTGCTCTCATCCTTGCCTCCTTTCACATGTAAGGGTTTTTGAGGCTCCCCAGAGCTGTGCAAAATCTCCCTTGGGAATTCTGTGGCTCCCGCATTGGCTCTTTCAGGTCAGCTCTTGACTCGCTGGGATTTTTGCCTCCTCCATCCCTTTCCCACTGCCATTATGGGCTGGCAGTG
>NW_011313133.1:0-320 GCF_000146605.3 Meleagris gallopavo | reverse complement strand
GGCCTCCCCCGTCGCGGGCACAGACGTGCGCACAACTTCCGCTGGGTTCTGCTCACACTTTACTCCACGCTTACTAACTCACACCATACTCCAGGTGTGCTCTCACCTTCATGTGATACTCACAGTTGATACTCACAGTTTACTTGGTTTACGCAAGAATTACTCATGCTTTCCTCTGACTTTTCTCCAGGTTTTACTCCCACAACTGGCTATCACACTCTATTCCAGGTGTACTCACACCTTACTTCAACATTTATTCACACTTTACTCTGGGTTTACCCATACTTTACTCCTTCTTTACTCTGACGTTTTCTCCAGGT
>NW_011313129.1:0-404 GCF_000146605.3 Meleagris gallopavo | reverse complement strand
AAAATGAGATACTTACCTGCAGAAAGAGATTTGATCTGGGAATAAGAGATTAGCAAATCCAGCCCTACAATGTGTAGCTTTAAAACAATGTTATATTTGGTAGACAAACATGAGTGGTGTTCCCCAGGGGTCGGTGCTGGGGCCTGTCCTCTTCAATATCTTTATTGATGACCTGGATGAGGGCATCGAGGGCACCCTCAGTAAATTCGCAGATGACACCAAATTGGCTGGAAGTGTGGATCTGCCTGGGGGGCAGCGAGGCCATACAGAGGGATCTGGACAAGCTGGAGAGCTGGGCTGAAGCCAACGGGATGAGGTTCAACAAGACCAAATGCCGGGGTCCTGCACTTCGGCCACAACAACCCCAGGCGACGCTACAGGCTTGGGGCGGTGTGGCTGGAGGA
>NW_011313127.1:0-381 GCF_000146605.3 Meleagris gallopavo | reverse complement strand
CAGCTTTGTTATAAGGATGTCGTGGGAGACAGTATCAAATGCCTTTCTAAAATCAAGATAGATTACATCTACCGCTCCTCTCCCATCCACCCAGCATGTGACAGCATCATAGAAGGCCACCAAGTTGGTCGAGCACGACCTCCCCTTGGTGAACCCATGCTGACTACTCCTGATAACCTCCTTATCTCCCAGTTGTCTGGAGATGGTATCCAGCACAAGCTGTTCCATCACCTTTCCAGGGACGGAGGTGAGGCTGACAGGCCTATAATTACCCGGATCTTCCTTCTTGCCCTTTTGAAGACCGGAGTGACACTGGCTATCCTCCAGTCTTCAGGGACCTCCCCTGTTATCCAAGACCTCTCAAAATGATGGAGAGCGGTT
>NW_011313125.1:0-323 GCF_000146605.3 Meleagris gallopavo | reverse complement strand
CCCTCTCCTCAGTGTGTTCTTGGGCTCCTGAGCAGGTACAGGACTCTGCCAAGGGGTCCCCTCTCCTTCCATGTTTCTTTGGATACCGCAGCTTATCTCCAGGTCAGACCTGGGGCTGAAATCTGCTCAGGCTGGGGCAAGCAATGGGTGCTTGAGGTCTGGGGCCATTCCTGCGTCTCCATGGACTGGTCCTTTCCCCTTCCTGTTCCCTCTGTGCCTTTGTCATTACCTCCACTGCCGGAGGCAGTTGGCAAGGTCCCCAGCTGCCTCATTAAAATGGTGTTCCTCGTTACCCGAGCTGCTCCCAAGGCTGGCAAGTGGAG
>NW_011313118.1:0-346 GCF_000146605.3 Meleagris gallopavo | reverse complement strand
CCTGAGAACATTTCACTGCACTCCTTCTAAAGGTCAAAGAATCCAAATAAACAATGTTACCAAAGTAATCTCATCTCTTTTAGAAATGTACCTTACCACATTATTTTGGAGTTTGTATTTTTCACCAGTCTTCACTTTCAGTCAGATGTTGTTTAACCACTCTCTGTCCCCAGTTCTCTTCCAATATCACATCTTGGAATTCTGAACGTACATAAATAATTGTGTTCCTTATCTTTCTTTTTCTTTTTGTAATTACAAATGGCACTGTGAGCTGATTGTTATCACCCAACTGCAAGGTATTTTTCCCAGATGTGTTAGCTGGACAGGGCTGCCCAAAAGCACAGGC
>NW_011313117.1:0-467 GCF_000146605.3 Meleagris gallopavo | reverse complement strand
AAGGAGCCCCAGCAGGCAGGGCAGGGCATGGGGCTTCTACTGCCTCAGCTGCTGCATCCTAGAGCACTTCATGGCACCTTTCCATGTCTCCATCTTTCACGAAAGGACCTTGCAGAGTCCGTGCTTTCGGTTTCTTCCTAAAGGAGTGTGAAAATTTCTTTGAACTGAGCACTGAGACATCAGAATCATTACAATGAGATGTCACAGAATTGCAGAGGTTGGAAAAGACCTTCAAGATCATCGAGTCCAACTGCAACCTGACCGTGTCACTCTAACAGCCCACCACTAAATCACATCCCTGAGCAAACTAGAAACTCTACCCAGGATACTGAGGTATTTTGTTGTGGATTAACTGTAACGATAGAAGTGCTTTGTATGTCGGAAATACGCCATTCAGACAGATGAGCTTCATTTCAGAAACATGGATAGAAAGCCGTACGGTACCACTATGCGCTGTATCCATTTCC
>NW_011313114.1:0-384 GCF_000146605.3 Meleagris gallopavo | reverse complement strand
TGGCTGTACCCATTCCTACCCCTGTACCCATTCCTACCCTACCTGTGCCATTAAAGCCCACTTTGCTGCTGCCTGCTGAAAACACAGAAGTTTGCTTGCTGGAAACCAGCCACAAATCAGTGATGGGAGCACACAACACGCTCTGCTCCGTCTGCTGCACCTCATCTCTGCAATCACGTAGGGTTTAACTTTTTTCTTTTTCTCTTAATTTTCTTTTTGCTGCTGCTACTTCAGATGCAACTACACTTTATTTTGGTACTCCCCGGTGCTGAGGTCAGACTATAGGGAAAGCAGGTTTCTGACAGTCTTGGCTTGAGCATGGGAATGGCTCTGTGCCCAAGCAGGGCGGTGCAGGAGGAGGAAGGATGTCAGCTTATCGTACAG
>NW_011313113.1:0-399 GCF_000146605.3 Meleagris gallopavo | reverse complement strand
AAAAACAACTGTATGAGCACAGACTTTGCCTGATACTTGTAGTAGTCAGATTATTTTATTTATTTTTTTTTCACAATTCTTGCAATGCAAGACTCAATACAACATCTTTAAACTAGTATCTCTTCAATGTTTTCCTCCACTCCGTCAACAGGTGTTTCATTCTCAAAATCTGTAGCTGTTTCCATTCTACTTTCTTCAAGTTAGGTTCCACAGGTAAAAGCTAGTGATATTTCTTCTTCCAGTAAATTTTATGTCTATACTGGATCATTTGTTTAATCAGGAGCAGATTCAAGTGTCTAAAATCTCCACCATGCTAATTTTTTCTTGTTTTCTTAAGGCGCAGTATTTTGGGATAATGTTTCAACTAGAAAATACCACACAGAATTCAGAAATAATGCT
>NW_011313112.1:0-380 GCF_000146605.3 Meleagris gallopavo | reverse complement strand
AGTTGTTAGCATTGATTGCCTTTTATTCTTTAGTTTTTTGTTGTTTTTCTTTTGTTTTAGTTGATTATACGTTTTCCCTAATCTAATCATAGTTAAATGTACTGTTTGGGTTTTAGAGAATGGGTCCATGTATGGAGGCAGAATTCTGGAGGAATTCCTCTTCACTGCTAACTAAGCAGGCAGTTCTTCTGGGATTGGAGTCCCTTATCCCAAATCCTGCAGTTTCTCATGTGCTTTTTTGTCTATGTTGATAACTTGATTTGACCATATGCTTCCAATGAACTTACACCTTGGATCTCTGCTTACTTCCTGTGGACACAACCATCACTGAGACATGTGACTCACTTATAAATAGAAGAAAGCTGCCAGCGGAAGACCCC
>NW_011313110.1:0-519 GCF_000146605.3 Meleagris gallopavo | reverse complement strand
AGTCAATCCTAAATGCCCTTGCTGCTGACTCATGTCACTTCTTGCAGGAAACACTAAAGACTTGCCTGAGAGTGTTGGCCTTCTATATTTGGATCTATAGAAAAGGAATACCGACTTTCAGTGCTAAAAGAATAATGTTCTATCAAAAGCTATGGTGACCTGTGGGATGTGTTACTATAAAACAAACAGGAAAAAGAAACCACAATGCCTTATCTGTGATCCGAAAACCTATTTTAATATTTGATATGTCAGACGACTAAATAGCACAGCTATCCTTATTGGGCCAATGTCCAAAGCCATGATGACTTAACCTCATGAATATTGTTTTTTTGTGGTTTTTAATGCAAATCCTTTTTCAGTGAAGAATTTTTCTTTCCAGAGGTCCAGAAATGTGGCTCTAGAGGTTTTTTTTTTGTCTAATCTTGCATCAACTGGGCAGAGTTGAGCTTTATTATAGTGACCAAAAGCAAACAGTGCTTTGAACAGCTTTTCCTCTGAGATGTACAGTAGAATATCAAA
>NW_011313108.1:0-483 GCF_000146605.3 Meleagris gallopavo | reverse complement strand
ATTCTTTTTGGTGTTGTTCTCCATGGCTACGCTTGTGCATGCTCGGAGGAAAAGAGTGGAGAGCAAACCCTCTCTAATAAGGCTGTGAAGTCGGGAGCGACATTTGTTTCGCTCCCAGGGAGAGAGAGCGTGACAGAAAGTGGGGAGCGATCCTTTCTGGCCTGCGGAGAAAAAACCTCCCTACGGAGGTAGTGCAGGAGGCTGAATTCGCACGTTCTCGGCATCGGAATTGCACTGCTTCGCTCTCATGCGTAGAAAGCGGCACTCGCGCTGAACCGCTCCGGAGAGTTTGCCGACGCTGGTCGAGAAATCGCGCTTCTCCCCGAGTGCCGCTTTCAGCCGTCAGCAGCGCTCTCGTGTTTCTCACTTGCCGAGAACGGGCGACTTGTGCCTGCTGCTTTTCTCCGACGCGCGAGCGGTCTCGTGTCCGCACGTCGGAGAGGAGCGGTTTGCACTTCGCCTCGGGTACATGCAGGAATGCAC
>NW_011313107.1:0-471 GCF_000146605.3 Meleagris gallopavo | reverse complement strand
ACAAAGCCAAGGGTCATTAGGCCAAGAGAATGGGCAAGGAACACAAAATAGGAGGACAAGAGAATGTAATAGTGAAAACAGTGCAAGACCAGAGACAAGCAAGACACAGAACAAAGAGGATAGGCAGCCTTCTGGGCACCATGAAGCGCAATTCAGAGCTCTGGGGGGAACCCTATGGTGCCGGGCTCTGGAATGGGTAAACGCTGGCGGCTGTGCATCGCCTTACCTGCTGGGCAGACAATGACCAGTCAGCAAAGTGAGGTTCCGGGGCATGCCGGGAAATGCACATTCCACTTCCTTGCTGTTTCCACAGAGACCAACACATCTCTCCGTGCAGTTGTTACGGCACTTGGGAGCACCGCAGCTCTGCTGCCACCTGTTGGACACAATACAGTCATGAAGGCACTGCCCTGCATCCGTGCCTCTTGCACAAACCTGTGCTCCTTGCTCGGAGCACATGGCTGGCACTCT
>NW_011313104.1:0-475 GCF_000146605.3 Meleagris gallopavo | reverse complement strand
TGGGCAAGGAACACAAAATAGGAGGACAAGAGAATGTAATAGTGAAAACAGTGCAAGACCAGAGACAAGCAAGACACAGAACAAAGAGGATAGGCAGCCTTCTGGCCACCATGAAGCGCAATTCAGAGCTCTGGGGGAACCCTATTGTGCCGGGCTCTGGAATGGGTAAACGCTGGCGGGTGTGCATCGCCCTTACCTGCTGGGCAGACAATGACCAGTCAGCAAAGTGAGGTTCCGGGGCATGCCGGGAAATGCACATTCCACTTCCTTGCTGTTTCCACCGAGACCAACACATCTCTCCGTGCAGTTGTTACGGCACTTGGGAGCACCGCAGCTCTGCTGCCACCTGTTGGACACAATACAGTCATGAAGGCACTGCCCTGCATCCGGGCCTCTTGCACAACCCTGTGCTCCTTGCTCGGAGCACATGGCTGCACTCTGTGCACCATGTTGCTTACCACCAGAGAAGGCTCAG
>NW_011313102.1:0-322 GCF_000146605.3 Meleagris gallopavo | reverse complement strand
ATTAACATTGTAGTTAGTTAAGTATTTTCTAAGGAAACAAAAATATTCATAAAATACAATCGCATGAAACAACTATTTATCTAACAAACAGCATAGTATAGTGAACAGCATATAAAAGTGAAGACTGCAATATTAGATTGAGATAAATATTCTAGCTGGAGACCTATTAGATTCTACACTTTCATGTCAATGAAACATTTGGCCTACCGATGCATTTTTGCCTACTCTGCCAGGCAGGGCTCAGGCTCTGCAGGAGGATACAGCCGCAGATCTCTGCAGGAAGAGAAGACCTTTTTTCCCCAAGTAAAATGTTCCCTAACTC
>NW_011313097.1:0-503 GCF_000146605.3 Meleagris gallopavo | reverse complement strand
TCCTCCTCCTCCTCCTCCTCCTCCTCCTCCTCCTCCTCCTCCTCCTCCTCCTCCTCCTCCTCCTCCTCCTCCTCCTCCTCCTCCTCCTCCTCCTCCTCCTCCTCCTCCTCCTCCTCCTCCTCCTCCTCCTCCTCCTCCTCCTCCTCCTCCTCCTCCTCCTCCTCCTCCTCCTCCTCCTCCTCCTCCTCCTCCTCCTCCTCCTCCTCCTCCTCCTCCTCCTCCTCCTCCTCCTCCTCCTCCTCCTCCTCCTCCTCCTCCTCCTCCTCCTCCTCCTCCTCCTCCTCCTCCTCCTCCTCCTCCTCCTCCTCCTCCTCCTCCTCCTCCTCCTCCTCCTCCTCCTCCTCCTCCTCCTCCTCCTCCTCCTCCTCCTCCTCCTCCTCCTCCTCCTCCTCCTCCCTCCTCCTCCCTCCTCCTCCTCCTCCTCCTCCTCCTCCTCCTCCTCCTCCTCCTCCTCTCCTCCTCCTCTCCTCTCCTCCTCCTCTCCTCTCCTCTCCTCTCCCTCC
>NW_011313094.1:0-468 GCF_000146605.3 Meleagris gallopavo | reverse complement strand
ACTACTACTACTACTACTACTACTACTACTACTACTACTACTACTACTACTACTACTACTACTACTACTACTACTACTACTACTACTACTACTACTACTACTACTACTACTACTACTACTACTACTACTACTACTACTACTACTACTACTACTACTACTACTACTACTACTACTACTACTACTACTACTACTACTACTACTACTACTACTACTACTACTACTACTACTACTACTACTACTACTACTACTACTACTACTACTACTACTACTACTACTACTACTACTACTACTACTACTACTACTACTACTACTACTACTACTACTACTACTACTACTACTACTACTACTACTACTACTACTACTACTACTACTACTACTACTACTACTACTACTACTACTACTACTACTACTACTACTACTACTACTACTACTACTACTCTCTCTACTACTACTACTACTACTACTACT
>NW_011313091.1:0-426 GCF_000146605.3 Meleagris gallopavo | reverse complement strand
CCTCCTCCTCCTCCTCCTCCTCCTCCTCCTCCTCCTCCTCCTCCTCCTCCTCCTCCTCCTCCTCCTCCTCCTCCTCCTCCTCCTCCTCCTCCTCCTCCTCCTCCTCCTCCTCCTCCTCCTCCTCCTCCTCCTCCTCCTCCTCCTCCTCCTCCTCCTCCTCCTCCTCCTCCTCCTCCTCCTCCTCCTCCTCCTCCTCCTCCTCCTCCTCCTCCTCCTCCTCCTCCTCCTCCTCCTCCTCCTCCTCCTCCTCCTCCTCCTCCTCCTCCTCCTCCTCCTCCTCCTCCTCCTCCTCCTCCTCCTCCTCCTCCTCCTCCTCCTCCTCCTCCTCCTCCTCCTCCTCCTCCTCCTCCTCCTCCTCCTCCTCCTCCTCCTCCTCCTCCTCCTCCTCCTCCTCCTCCTCCCTACCTCCCTCCCTCCTCCTCCTCC
>NW_011313089.1:0-380 GCF_000146605.3 Meleagris gallopavo | reverse complement strand
TCCTCCTCCTCCTCCTCCTCCTCCTCCTCCTCCTCCTCCTCCTCCTCCTCCTCCTCCTCCTCCTCCTCCTCCTCCTCCTCCTCCTCCTCCTCCTCCTCCTCCTCCTCCTCCTCCTCCTCCTCCTCCTCCTCCTCCTCCTCCTCCTCCTCCTCCTCCTCCTCCTCCTCCTCCTCCTCCTCCTCCTCCTCCTCCTCCTCCTCCTCCTCCTCCTCCTCCTCCTCCTCCTCCTCCTCCTCCTCCTCCTCCTCCTCCTCCTCCTCCTCCTCCTCCTCCTCCTCCTCCTCCTCCTCCTCCTCCTCCTCCTCCTCCTCCTCCTCCTCCTCCTCCCTCCCGTCCTACTACGTACTACGTCCTCCTCCTCCTCCTCCTCCTCCTCCGTC
>NW_011313085.1:0-515 GCF_000146605.3 Meleagris gallopavo | reverse complement strand
CCTCCTCCTCCTCCTCCTCCTCCTCCTCCTCCTCCTCCTCCTCCTCCTCCTCCTCCTCCTCCTCCTCCTCCTCCTCCTCCTCCTCCTCCTCCTCCTCCTCCTCCTCCTCCTCCTCCTCCTCCTCCTCCTCCTCCTCCTCCTCCTCCTCCTCCTCCTCCTCCTCCTCCTCCTCCTCCTCCTCCTCCTCCTCCTCCTCCTCCTCCTCCTCCTCCTCCTCCTCCTCCTCCTCCTCCTCCTCCTCCTCCTCCTCCTCCTCCTCCTCCTCCTCCTCCTCCTCCTCCTCCTCCTCCTCCTCCTCCTCCTCCTCCTCCTCCTCCTCCTCCTCCTCCTCCTCCTCCTCCTCCTCCTCCTCCTCCTCCTCCTCCTCCTCCTCCTCCTCCTCCTCCTCCTCCTCCTCCTCCTCCTCCTCCTCCTCCTCCTCCTCCTCCTCCTCCTCCTCCTCCTCCTCCTCCTCCTCCTCCTCCTCCTCCTCCTCCTCCTCCTCCTCCCTCCCTGTCCTACTACCCTCCTCCTCC
>NW_011313084.1:0-425 GCF_000146605.3 Meleagris gallopavo | reverse complement strand
TCCTCCTCCTCCTCCTCCTCCTCCTCCTCCTCCTCCTCCTCCTCCTCCTCCTCCTCCTCCTCCTCCTCCTCCTCCTCCTCCTCCTCCTCCTCCTCCTCCTCCTCCTCCTCCTCCTCCTCCTCCTCCTCCTCCTCCTCCTCCTCCTCCTCCTCCTCCTCCTCCTCCTCCTCCTCCTCCTCCTCCTCCTCCTCCTCCTCCTCCTCCTCCTCCTCCTCCTCCTCCTCCTCCTCCTCCTCCTCCTCCTCCTCCTCCTCCTCCTCCTCCTCCTCCTCCTCCTCCTCCTCCTCCTCCTCCTCCTCCTCCTCCTCCTCCTCCTCCTCCTCCTCCTCCTCCTCCTCCTCCTCCTCCTCCTCCTCCTCCTCTCTCTACTCTCTCTCCTCCTCCTCCTCCTCCTCCTCCTCCTCCTCCTCCTCCTCCTCCTCCAC
>NW_011313083.1:0-380 GCF_000146605.3 Meleagris gallopavo | reverse complement strand
TAAATGTTTCTAAAAATGTGGTTTAACCAAATGAATATTTGTCTCAAGTGACTTTCGAGATGGCTGAATGCTCTGGCCTGAGAAGTAGGAAAGATTATTTCTGTCCTGGGAAACCAGACAGTCCTGTGTAAGACACACCGTTCTTCTCAGAGGCTGTTTAGGGTAGGCTGGTTTTGTGATGTTGTTTGTTTTGTGTGTGCGTTTGGTTTTTCTTTTTTCCTATGGGCATAATTACTATTAATCATTATGCTACTGGGCAGCTTGTGCTCTCTCAAGTATCATAAAACTTGTTCAGTTTCCACTGTGCTACTGTTAACACAACTGGAATTTTCTTGCCCATGCTCAGCTAACTTGGTGGGAGTTAGCTATCAGTTTTAAAA
>NW_011313079.1:0-357 GCF_000146605.3 Meleagris gallopavo | reverse complement strand
TGGCCAGGCTCGGCCAGGAGTCCCGGGGCAGGCACGGGCCTGGGCCTGGCTGTGCCCTGGGTTGCTGGGTGCTGCTGAGGATGCTCCCCTCTCGCTTGCTGTTTTCTTTGCCCATACAGAAAGAGAGACAGAGGAAGTGCCAACGTGGAGGTAACCAGGAAAATTCTAGAGGTGCTCCCCATCCACTCACTCTGTCTCCTTTGCCAACAGTCTGCGACTTCCACACATCTTCACAGCACGTGAGGATGCAGTAAGTAAAACTGTCCCCTCTTGGAGCACGGCAGCCCTCTCCAGTCACCTCCAACCAAATGGAATCCCACTAACGCTGCTCTCTGCTCTGCTGCAGCTCCTCAGTGC
>NW_011313077.1:0-395 GCF_000146605.3 Meleagris gallopavo | reverse complement strand
GAGCCCTGCTCTCAGCTCCTTCCTCCCAAGGCTTCCCGTGCTGACGCTGGCATCCCGAGTTTCCTACAGCTCTGCACATCCAGCCTCTTTTCTGTCTTCCCGACGGCACCGCGGGCTGATCTGTAGAGCAAGCGGCCGCTCCCTCGCCCTCAGGCAGGCTGGGGCTGTCAGATCGCGATCTTAAGCGGCTCTTGAGCGCTTCAAAGACCTTTCTCCGAGGCTGAAGCCACCCGAACGCCGTCTTATCGCCCGCAGGAGCAGCATCGCATGGCTTCACCCCGACCCGGTCCCCGACTTCGGGATCGGAAATTGTCTGCTTTCGCGACTCGAGGGGTCCTCTTGGCAGCCCATACCGGCACTGCTGTACAATGGCAGCGGGCACCGGCTTTTCCCAT
>NW_011313075.1:0-370 GCF_000146605.3 Meleagris gallopavo | reverse complement strand
CACCAACTGCTGCCTGACAGAAGCAAGAGGAATCTCAGTGTACATTCCCTTCACGTGTCCTTTTGTTGTCAAATAGGACGGCAGGAGGACCGGCAGCAGCAGCAGCAGCAGCAGGAGGACCAGGACGACGAGGCCGAGGAGGAGCGGAGCCTGTGGACGGCCTTCAAGAAGCTGCGGGTGGACGCGGCGCGGTGAGTGGCGCGGAGCGGTGCGCGGCTGTCGGTACCGCGGTCAGCAGAGACAGAGCGCTCTGACAGATCTCTGTCAGGTCCCGTTTCTCACCGCTGACTGCAGAGGAGCTCAGGGCCGCACACGGAGTCGTCGCAGCCCGGCACCGGAAGCCGCGGGGCCGAATCGGGATGCTGACACC
>NW_011313073.1:0-332 GCF_000146605.3 Meleagris gallopavo | reverse complement strand
ACTATCATCAATAGTCTAAGGCTCAAATTTTAAGTGTGTGAATGGGAGAAACTGTGAAAAGCATGGTGAGCAAAGTGTGAAGTATGCCTGAAATATAATCCATACAATACAAAAAGACCACCTCCTGGAGTTACAAGGAGAGGACACAGCCCAGGAAACTATTGGCAGATAGATTTTTCTGAGCTCCCACGAAAAACTGGCTACAGATACTTACTGGTATTGATTGATACTTTTTCAGGATGACCAGAGGCTGATCACCAATGAAGCAAGGGAAGTAGTAAAAGGTTATGCTAAAAAATGTTATATCTACATTTGGGGTACCAATAGGGATA
>NW_011313072.1:0-440 GCF_000146605.3 Meleagris gallopavo | reverse complement strand
CCTACCTGCATACAAGCAGCGCACCAACATGGGTGCATGATGTTCATTACCTGCTGGACACATCTCACACCACTGACTGGAGGAGCCCAGCAATCCTTCAACTCCATCAGGCTGCAAAAATGAAATCAGAAGAGACGCAGAACATAATTTACAACACAACAAGGATGCACACAATGCCCTTAAAAAACACCCACCGCATGGATGCAATTAGCACATGAATTACAGCCATCCCGCTTGAGATCCTCCAGAAAAGCAGAGCTCACAGCTCTGAAATCAAGCAGGAATCACTCACCCCATTCTAACGGCTCACCCCACACCCCAAAGGAAGCAGTCTCCAGATTCAGATGCTGCTCTTACACCTAGCAGCCCTTCAGTGCACTTGCCATCCCCCAAAAAGAGAAGATCACAGCCCTGAAAGAAAAAAAGAAACCACTTACCCC
>NW_011313071.1:0-379 GCF_000146605.3 Meleagris gallopavo | reverse complement strand
TTTGCTGCCCTTCTCTGGACACGTTCCAGGGCCTCAATGTCTTTCCTGTAGTGAGGGGCCCAACACTGAACACATTACTCGAGGTGCTGAGTACAGGGGATGATCACCTCCCTGCTCCTGCTGGCCACACTATTTGAAATGCAGGCCGGGATGCCGTTGGCCCTAACGGCCACCTGGGCACACTGCTGGCTCATGCTCAGCCGAGCGTCAACCGACACCCCCAGGTCCCTTTCCTCTTCACACTCATCCAGCCACTCGTCCCCAAGCCTATTACGCTGCATGGGCTTGTTGTGGCCAAAGTGCAGGGCCCCGCACTTTGGCCTTCAAAGAAGCTTTCATTTCAAGAAGCATTGTCTCCATTTAGCTGACGGAAGTATAT
>NW_011313069.1:0-463 GCF_000146605.3 Meleagris gallopavo | reverse complement strand
CGGTGTAAGAGCAGCATGTGAATCTGGAGACTGCTTCCTTTGGGGTGTGGGGTGAGCCCTTAGAATGGGGTGAGTGATTCCTGCTTGATTTCAGAGCTGTGAGCTCTGCTTTTCTGGAGGATCTCAAGCTGGATGGCTGTAATTCATGTGCTAATTGCATCCATGCGGTGTGTTTTTTAAGGGCATTGTGTGCATCCTTGTTGTGTTTTAAATTATGTTCTGCGTCTCTTCTGATTTCATTTTGCAGCCTGATGGAGTTGAAGGATTGCCTGGGCTCCTCCAGTCAGTGGTGTGAGATGTGTCCAGCAGGTAATGAACATCATGCACCCCATGTTGGTGCGCTGCTTGTATGCAGGTAGGTTTGCGATGTGATCCGACTCCCCCATGCTGACCATCCACAGCTAGATCAAGTTGCTCAGAGTCTGAGCCAGGCTCACCTTGAAAGGGCCAGCACATCCACCAT
>NW_011313067.1:0-359 GCF_000146605.3 Meleagris gallopavo | reverse complement strand
GGGGATCCGCCATGACTGGAACCTCTAGGTCTGATTTGGAACTCCCGTTTTCCTCTTGAACCAGGTCCGCTACTTCAGAGATATGACTGTCGTCTATTGAAATACTACGGACCTGGCCTAGAGACTGTAAAACTGGTTTTTTCCCATCAATACATTAAGTTCTTGCTCCAATTTGACACTCCGAGCTTTTTAGGAGCTGATTTTCATTTTCTAAATTACCTGATCTTGTCTCTGCTTGATTTCAAGCATTCAGCAGTGGCCATGCCACTGTGGATGCAGCTAATTGCCTTTCCTTCGTAGTTAAGACATCTTTGTCCAGTCCCTGAAAGTATTCTGTTAAGCGTACTGGGGAAATACTC
>NW_011313062.1:0-356 GCF_000146605.3 Meleagris gallopavo | reverse complement strand
GTCTCTCTCTCTCTCTCTCTCTCTCTCTCTCTCTCTCTCTCTCTCTCTCTCTCTCTCTCTCTCTCTCTCTCTCTCTCTCTCTCTCTCTCTCTCTCTCTCTCTCTCTCTCTCTCTCTCTCTCTCTCTCTCTCTCTCTCTCTCTCTCTCTCTCTCTCTCTCTCTCTCTCTCTCTCTCTCTCTCTCTCTCTCTCTCTCTCTCTCTCTCTCTCTCTCTCTCTCTCTCTCTCTCTCTCTCTCTCTCTCTCTCTCTCTCTCTCTCTCTCTCTCTCTCTCTCTCTCTCTCTCTCTCTCTCTCTCTCTCTCTCTCTCTCTCTCTCTCTCTCTCTCTCTCTCTCCTTCCGTAACTTCCTTCCTTC
>NW_011313055.1:0-400 GCF_000146605.3 Meleagris gallopavo | reverse complement strand
ACTGCTGGTGAGATGGCAGCAGAGGCTGAGCCTTCCTACAAACATTCCATTGCATTTTGTTGGCAGGCCAGCAGATGGCAGCAGAGCTGCAGTTCCCTCGAAATCAATAGCAGGCATTACTTTTGGTAGCGACTTACCTGTGTGTGTGTGTGTGTGTGTCTGTCTGTCTGTCTGTCTGTCTAAGTATCTGCATGCACATGTGCACAGCACTGAAAAATCCATGGAAAAAGCACCATGCAAGGAATGCAAGGAGCATTGTCTTTGCCAACTACTGAACAAAACATTGCAGTGTTTTTCTCAGTAATGTCCCAGACATTTCAGATTGGAGAGAAGGAATTTGGGGGACTGACAGTGGCAAATTAAGCCTCTTTTTTTTCATCCTCCACAGAGCTAAAATCTG
>NW_011313054.1:0-459 GCF_000146605.3 Meleagris gallopavo | reverse complement strand
CGTGACGCTACATCCAGTTGCTTTTGAAGGCCTCATCAGCCTCCTCATCCTGATCAGGGGGCCTGTAGTACACCCCCACCAACAGTGTCACCCTTACCAGCCTGCCCCTTGATTCTCACCCATAAGCTCTCCACTGCTACATCACTCTCCCCCAAATGAAGTTCAATACATTCTAGCTGCTCTCTCACATAAAGAGCAACTCCACCACCCCGTCTAGCCAGCCGATCTTTCCTAAAAAGCACATAGCCCTCCATGACAACATTCCAGTCATGCGAGCTGTCCCACCACGTCTCCGTGATCGCAATGAGATCATGACCTCACGACTGCACGCAGAACTCCAGCTCTTCCTGTTTATTCCCCATGCTACGCTCATTAGTATACGGGCACTTAAGAGAAGCAGCATCCCCCCACCCCTCTCCAAGCCTTTGAACTCCACTGTCTCCACCCATCAAGTTCTGT
>NW_011313053.1:0-450 GCF_000146605.3 Meleagris gallopavo | reverse complement strand
CCTGGTAACAGCTTTCAATACCTAAAGGAAAGGAAACAAGGGAAAATAGGAGGTGAAATACTAAGGAAAATAGTCTTGTACAGTGAGGGTGCTGATGCAGTGGCACAGGTTGCCTTTCAAGGTGAGCCTGGCTCAGACTCTGAGCAACTTGATCTAGCTGTGGATGGTCAGCATGGGGGAGTCGGATCACATCGCAAACCTACCTGCATACAAGCAGCGCACCAACATGGGGTGCATGATGTTCATTACCTGCTGGACACATCTCACACCACTGACTGGAGGAGCCCAGGCAATCCTTCAACTCCATCAGGCTGCAAAATGAAATCAGAAGAGACGCAGAACATAATTTAAAACACAACAAGGATGCACACAATGCCCTTAAAAACAACCACCGCATGGATGCAATTAGCACATAGCCCTATTAATTACAGCCATCCAGCTTGAGATCCT
>NW_011313052.1:0-448 GCF_000146605.3 Meleagris gallopavo | reverse complement strand
ACCAGTGGTTCAGGCTGGACTCAACAGATCCCATGCATATGTGTAAGTATTTTTGTTTTTTTTTCTTTTTTCTAGGGAGATTGAAAAGCAAAGAGGTTCTCTGCCCTTGCTCCTGCCCTTTGTTCCTGCCTCCACCTGCCACCAGCGTGCAGCCAGGAGAGGAGGGGCGCTCAGGAGCACGATGGGAGCCCTTCGTATCTGTTGAGTCTCCTGACCTTCCAGCTCTGCAGAGACATCTCGTGTCTCAGTGACAGTCTGCAGCCCCCACAGCCCCCCGACCCGGCCCCAAAGGCCCGCTGCCTCTCTCTCCCCCCACGCACACAGATGGGCCCGCTGGGCACCGGCACCGCTGTCCCACCAGCGGATTCGTCGCCCGGCCCGCAATGAGTCTGTCAGCACCGCGTGTTTATTTCGAGAGTGCCGGCCCGGGCGCCCGGTGGTTTCCATA
>NW_011313050.1:0-504 GCF_000146605.3 Meleagris gallopavo | reverse complement strand
GTCTACAGCAGCTATCCAAGGCCATCGATACCCTTGGATCCCTAAATATCCCCTTCTGAGGTAATCAATACCAAGTATACGTGGAGCCCCTGGGCCAGTCACAATAGGGTGCTTTTGCCAGTCTTTACCAGTGAGGCTGATATTGGCCTCCAACATAGTCAGCTCTTGGGAACCTCCAGTCACCCCATGAACATAAATTGATTTTGTCCCTTGGTGACTCGAGGGCATTAGAGTGCACTGTGCACCAGTATCCACCAGGGCCTTATATTTTCGTGATTCTGATGTGCCAGGCCATCTAATCCACACAGTCCAATAAACTCTATTATCCCTTTCCCCCCCCTGGCTGGGGGCAGGGCCCCTCTATTTGTTACCTTCCTTGTCTGCAGCAACTGGAGCAATCACCTTTTTGGAGAAGTTCACCTTGGTGGTTGATTTGTCTTGTAACTCTCTTACCCGTGCTTGAAGTACAGGAGTAGGTTGTTTATGCCACTCCTTCATATCTTC
>NW_011313049.1:0-411 GCF_000146605.3 Meleagris gallopavo | reverse complement strand
GGATCTGCTTCAGCCCTCCTCCTTCCAGTCCCAGTTCCCCCTCCATCACCACCCAACATGGAGTCCCCCAAATCCCCTCCCTTAGGCACCTCAAATCTCCTCTCTGATGACCCATGACACCCTCTGTTGATTCAAGAAGCCCTCTGACCGTCAGTGAAGATCTCTGGTGATCAGTGGAGCCCTCTGACAGCCAACAAAGCCTTCAGATGACCACTGACAATCTCTGATGGCAAACTGAGCCCCCGATGATCAGCGGGTTGCTGCTTCAAGCGCAGGAAAGGGAAGGGAAGGGTGAGAAAGAATATTTTGACCTCATCTGGTTGATTGCATGCTTTGCTCATCGTGGCATAGAGATTTGTTTGGACTTAATCAAGCACAGAATTCACACACAGAAGTGTGACTGCATCACAG
>NW_011313047.1:0-456 GCF_000146605.3 Meleagris gallopavo | reverse complement strand
TTTTCTCCCACGTTACTTGTCATTTTTCTCCCAGATATACCACATTTCACTTGGAAATTGGGCCTGTGCTTCCAAAAAGATGGTATTTTCTCCAGGCATACCTGTTTTCTTCAAACTACCGCACGTTTTCTCCCAAAAAGACTAGATGACAAGACCAAGTAGGACACTTGCAACCAAGAATAGGACATCTTCTCCCACAAATACCACTTCTCTCCCAAGGATAGGACATTTTCCCTAAATGCTATGGCAGTTCTGCTAAGAAATACTCCTTTCCTTCCCTAAATGGGACATATGCACCCACAAAGACCACGACTCCGAGAAATGCCTCCCAGTTCCTCCCAATTACACTCCATTACATTCCTCATCATGACACTTACTCCCAGACTTTTGGCATTTTACTGCGGAAAGACCATTTCGATCCAGAATATATGCCATTGGCACTCACAAACACCGATT
>NW_011313046.1:0-394 GCF_000146605.3 Meleagris gallopavo | reverse complement strand
ACGGTGCTCGTCTGCCAGCCGGCAGGAGATGCATCCCGGGTGGCAGTGCCAGGCGGGTGAGAATCACCCGGGGCTGCCTCCGCTGCGCCTCTGCCATCAGGTGTGCGGTGCTGGGCGATGGAGGTGCAGGGGCAGCCGTGGGGCTTGGCACGGGCAGCTCAGGGGATGCTGTCTGCTGCCCAGGTGAGTTGCTGAGGAGCCCAGGTTCAGCATCTGTCTCGTTGCTGAGCTCCCGGCTGGCCCTGGGGGAGTCAGGCAGCTCTGTGATGGAAGAAGCGGTGTCGGGGCTGCTGGAGACATCTGGGCTCGGTGGCTCGGTGGCAGTGGTGCACTGCATCAGCTCTTCCCTTTTGCAGCTGTCCAGAGCACTCGCCGCTTCTGGAATAGCAGAACG
>NW_011313041.1:0-484 GCF_000146605.3 Meleagris gallopavo | reverse complement strand
ATTAGCTTTCTGGCAGTAACAAGGTTCTCCCTTGTTAACGTTTCCCCCAACACTACTACTTACTCACTGCCACACAATACAGTATATGCTGCTCTTTTTCAGGTAACATAGTCTTTTTTTTGTAGAGTTGACATAGCCAGAAAATGTTTTTAAACTATGTCTTATTGAAAGAAGGAGCTGGTGTTTTCTTTCACTTAAGTTTGTACTAAGCAGAATAAATGCATATTCCAAACATCCAATAAACAGAGTTTCTTAAAAACTCTTGATTGTTCAGTCAGAATCATATTAACTACCTATGAATGTGCCCTAATGCATTTTAACTGATTTTATTGAAATCACCTTGGATCACCGCTTTGTAATATAGTCACTTTTAATTCTTGGAAACTATTTGTACAAATTTTTCCTCTAATGTACATAATATTAATTTATACTTTATTATACTTTAACAATTTGTGTTGTCTTTATGTTTCAAAGAGAGTGACAT
>NW_011313040.1:0-450 GCF_000146605.3 Meleagris gallopavo | reverse complement strand
GAGCGTGCTGCACACGGAGACTGAGCTCTGTGCTTTTCTTGAGAGATCATCCTGTGAGAGCCCATGGAAGCACCGCTGCGGGCGTGTGTGTGAGCTGGGCACAGCTCAGGCTGAGCAGGCTGACCAGGTGAGTTGGGTTTGGTGCTGGGTGGTCGCTGGGAGGTATCTCAGCAGAAAAGCTGAGCTGGGGAGGATTTTCCAGCCCTTCTGAATGGCTGTAAGCAGAGAAAACATGTTCTTGTTGAAATTCCATCCCACAATTCAGTGAGGATGATGAAATGTCATTCTTGCCCTGGAAAATTGCTGCCGAGCTCCCACCTTCATGTCAGACCTTAAAAAGGAAGCAGAGCGCAGACTTGGTAGAGTGCAACTTGTGCCTCACTGCTCCGTGCATGGCTTGGTGTGCCAAACCCAGCAGGTGTTTCAGCAGACCGTGCTGAAGTCACGGCA
>NW_011313039.1:0-373 GCF_000146605.3 Meleagris gallopavo | reverse complement strand
CGACCCAGTCCTTGGCTCACTAGCAGTGCCACTTTACCTTTAACTTGGTGAAGATCAGAACAGCACTGTGTCTTTGGGTGACAAAATCCAGGCAGGATAGGGACAATGCTCCTGCATGTTTGTTACGCCAGATCTGATTCTGTTGCTACTATGACTTTCACGGCCATCTAGATGCCCGTAGCCAGGAAAGAAAGCTTTGAGGGCAGCTTTTCAGTGACACCAATAGAGTCGCAAGGATTCTCTCTCTCCTGAAAAGCAGGAGAGCTCATCTGCAGCTCACTCTGCTGGCTCAAGTCAGGGAACAAAGAGCAATCAGAGCTTCATACTCTACCTCCATCTGTGCCACGTCAGGCTCACGGCTGATCTCGCTGCA
>NW_011313035.1:0-529 GCF_000146605.3 Meleagris gallopavo | reverse complement strand
ATCCACATCATAACATCATGCAATGCACGTGGGGTTTGACTGCTGATGCTCAAGTTCCAGGTGCCTGTCCAGAGGAGAAGAAGAGCTACGTTCCCAGGGGCTTTGCGGTCAGCGAGGAAATCTAACTCCCGGCCAGGTCACCTGATGCTCTCTTCTTTGCCTGCACTGCTTCGCTTGCGCTTCTCTGCCTGCGCTTCTCATCTCAGCGTTGTTGTAAGGCCGATCCACCATCAATTTCACATTCTCTCTCCTTATAAAATTCTGTTGATACCATATTTAGGAAATTACTTTGTTTTACCTCAGATTGTTGACACTGTTTTCAATTATTTCGGGGTCCCCTATTTTCTTTTTTCCGGGGGCGCGGATCCGCGGATCCCTCCGCCCTTCTAGTCACGGAACCGGGCCGAACCAGCCCGTAAACCGTTGACATTCTTGGTGGAGAATGCGGGCAATAGTTGCTTTTTAGCTTTTTGAACAAATCTCTCTCTCCGCTCTCAGACAGCTTCATTGGGAAAGTTTATCTGTTTCA
>NW_011313033.1:0-426 GCF_000146605.3 Meleagris gallopavo | reverse complement strand
CCATGAAGATGATAAAGGCCCTGGAGCACCTCTCTTATGAGGAAAGGCTGAGCGACCGGTTCAGCCTTGAGAAAAGAAGACGCAGAGGGGATCTGATCAATGTCTCTATCTAAGGCGACAGAGGCAAAGGAACAAGGCCTAGCTCTTTTCAGCCGTGCGTGGTGATAGGACAACGGGAAACGGCCAAAATAGGAAGTTCTGCACAAACGTGCAGAAGAACGTCTTCACGGTGAGGGAGACAGGGCACTGGAACTCCTGCCAAGGTAGGCTGTGGAGTCTCCTTGTCTGGAGATGTTTTTTCAGACCTGCTTGGATGCCTACCTGTGCAACCTGGTCTACGGAGCCTGCTTTGGCACAAGGCTTGAATTCAATCATCTCGAGAGGTGCCTTCCAGCCCCTACAATTCTGTGATTCTGCATCAGGGAG
>NW_011313030.1:0-415 GCF_000146605.3 Meleagris gallopavo | reverse complement strand
AGACCTGAAAGTGCCCTCTGCCGAAGGCTCGCTCGACGGAGCCGAGCTGGAAGCCGCGGGCCTCAAAGGCAAGTTTAAGATGCCCAAGTTCGACAAGCCCAAATTCGGAGTGTCGGTGCCCAAGGCGGAAGGGCCCGAAGGCGAGGTCAGCCTGCCCACCGCAGAGGTCGAGCTGCCCTCCGGCACCGTGACGGTCACAGGGGAAGGCCCCTCACTGGACCTCAAAGCTGACGTTTCCGGTGCCAAACCGAAGGGCCTGGCCTGGAAACTGGACGAAGGCCCTCCCTCAAATGCCCAAAGCTGACATCAAGCTCCCAAGGTGGACATCAGCCTGCCCTCCGTCGACATCACCCTTCCAAAGGCCGGTGTCGACCTGCAGGCGCCCGAGGCGGCGCTCAGCCTCGAGGGGGAGGTA
>NW_011313029.1:0-495 GCF_000146605.3 Meleagris gallopavo | reverse complement strand
CAGCTCCCACTCGGCCACCAACGACACCTCCAGGCCTCGAGCGTTTCACCGTCAACTTCACCATCACCAATCTCCCCTACGATTCGACCTGCACGTTCCTCACTCGGCAAAGCTCAACACCACCCAGAGGGTCATGACCACCTTGGTACGTAACCCGCAACGCTGCCAAGGCCGCAGGGAGAGCTTGCCACTGGGACTGGAAAGTAGCCAGGGATGCAAGCAGGGTTCTCATCAGAAACCTTTCTCGTTGCCAGCTCAACCGCCTTCTGAAGGACACCAGCATTGGCCCCAGTTTCCTTGGGTGTGCAACCACAGCCTTCAGGTACGGGTGGCAACCCAGGGTCCCTAGTCAGATGCCACCACTCGCCGTCCCACCACACTTCTGCTCTGTCACCACCAAGACCTGCTCCCTGCTGTCATTCTCTCTCACCACCTCAGCCCTTGGAGCCTCCCCTCGCCGCCAGCCCCCTAACCCTCGGGTCACGCTGCTGACCA
>NW_011313027.1:0-430 GCF_000146605.3 Meleagris gallopavo | reverse complement strand
GCTAGGTGTAAGAGCAGCATGTGAATCTGGAGACTGCGTTCCTTTGGGGTGTGGGTGAGCCTTAGAATGGGTGAGTGATTCCTGCTTTCTTTCAGAGCTGTGAGCTCTGCTTTTCTGGAGGATCTCAAGCTGGATGGCTGTAATGAATAGGGCTATGTGCTAATTGCATCCATGCGGTGCGTGTTTTTTAAGGGCATTGTGTGCATCCTCGTTGTGTTTTAAATGATGTTCTGCGTCTCTTCTGATTTCATTTTGCAGCCTGATGGAGTTGAAGGATTGCCTGGGCTCCTCCAGTCAGTGGTGTGAGATCTGTCCAGCAGGTAATGAACATGATGCACCCCATGTTGGTGCGCTGCTTGTATGCAGGTAGGTTTGCGATGTGATCCGACTCCCCCATGCTGACCATCCACAGCTAGATCAAGTTGCTCAG
>NW_011313024.1:0-524 GCF_000146605.3 Meleagris gallopavo | reverse complement strand
AATGGTCTTTCGTGGTGGGATGTGCCACATCTTTGTGAGGCAATCGGTGTTTGTGAGGGCAAATGGCGTATATTCTGGATCAAATGGTCTTTCCGCAGTAAAATGCCAAAAGTCTGGGAGTAAGTGTCATGATGAGGAATGTAATGGAGTGTAATCGGGAGGAACTGGGAGGAATTTCTCGGAGTCGTGGTCTTTGTGGGTGCATATGTCCCATTTAGGGAAGGAAAGGAGTATTTCTTAGCCGAACTGCCATAGCATTTAGGGAAAATGTCCTATCCTTGGGAGACAAGTGGTATTAGTGGGAGAAGATGTCCTATTCTTGGTTGCAAGTGTCCTATTTGGTCTTGTCATCTAGTCTTTTTGGGAGAAAACGTGCGGTAGTTTGAAGAAAACAGGTATGCCTGGGAGAAAATATCATCTTTTTGGAAGAACAGGCCCAAGTTCCAAGTGAAATGTGGTATTTCTGGGAGAAAATGACAAGTACGTGGGAGAAAAGTGGACAATTGTGGGAAAGACTGACTTCT
>NW_011313023.1:0-473 GCF_000146605.3 Meleagris gallopavo | reverse complement strand
CTTGTATGCAGGAGGTTTGCGATGTGATCCGATCCCCCATGCTGACCATCCACAGCTAGATCAAGTTGCTCAGAGTCTGAGCCAGGCTCACCTTGAAAGGGCCAGCACATCCACCATGTCTCTGGCAACCTGTGCCGCTGCCGCACCACCTCACTGTACAAGACATTTTCCTTAGATTTCACCTCCATTTTCCCTTGTTCTTTCCTTTAGGTATTGAAAGGCTGTTACCAGGTTCCCTTGGAGCCTTCACTTCTCCAGGAGGCTGAACAGCCCAGCTCTCCTTGCTTACAGGAGAGGGGTTCCATCCTTGGGTTCGTGTTTGTGGCTGTACTCTGGATGCACTCGCACAGCTCCATGTCTCCCTGCACTGAGGACTCCACATCTGGACGCAGCACTGCAGCTGAGGCCTGACCAGCGCAGAGCAGAGGGATGGGGATCTCCTCCCTTGGCCCGCTGACTGCGCATCTTTGGAT
>NW_011313018.1:0-325 GCF_000146605.3 Meleagris gallopavo | reverse complement strand
TGCAAAATAGAAATACAGAAGAAGACGCAGAACATAATTACAACACAACAAGGATGCACACAATGCCCTTAAAAAAACCAACCCACCGCATGGATGCAATTAGCACATAGCCCTATTAATTACAGCCATCCAGCTTCAGATCCTCCAGAAAAGCAGAGCTCACAGCTCTGAAATCAAGCAGGAATCACTCACCCCATTCTAACGGCTCACCCCACACCCCAAAGGAAGCAGTCTCCAGATTCAGATGCTGCTCTTACACCTAGCAGTCCTTCAGTGCACTTGCCATCCCCCAAAAAGAAAAAGATCACAGCCCTGAAAGAAAAAA
>NW_011313017.1:0-374 GCF_000146605.3 Meleagris gallopavo | reverse complement strand
TCCAAAGATGCGCAGTCAGCGGCCAAGGGAGGAGATCCCCATCCCTCTGCTCTGCGCTGGTCAGGCCTCAGCTGCAGTGCTGCGTCCAGATGTGGAGTCCTCAGTGCAGGGAGACATGGAGCTGTGCGAGTGCATCCAGAGTACAGCCACAAACACGAACCCAAGGATGGGAACCCCTCTCCTGTAAGCAAGGAGAGCTGGGCTGTTCAGCCTCCTGGAGAAGTGAAGGCTCCAAGGGAACCTGGTAACAGCCTTTCAATACCTAAAGGAAAGAACAAGGGAAAATGGAGGTGAAATCTTAGGAAAATGTCTTGTACAGTGAGGGTGCTGAGGCAGTGGCACAGGTTGCCAGAGACATGGTGGATGTGCTGGCC
>NW_011313015.1:0-494 GCF_000146605.3 Meleagris gallopavo | reverse complement strand
ATGACACCATATCCTGCCCTACAGCTCTCGTGTTC
This sequence comes from Meleagris gallopavo, assembly GCF_000146605.3. Taxonomy (NCBI): domain Eukaryota; kingdom Metazoa; phylum Chordata; class Aves; order Galliformes; family Phasianidae; genus Meleagris; species Meleagris gallopavo. Next base: position 459 of record NW_011313015.1, on the reverse strand, counting down.
CTCAGCCCTGCAGCCTTCCTCTCGCCATGCTCCTCCTCACCATCCACGCGCTGACCTTCGCTGTGGGTTTTCCCTGCCAACATCATCACCTTCATCATCCTCCTCACCAAAATCCGATGTCACCGTCCTCATCCCCAGCTCACGGCTGCCGACCTCCTCCTCCTCCACCTCACCACCGCCGGCCTCCTTGTCCTCCTCTTCCTTGCCTTCAAGTTGGCTGAGGTGGCTGCCAACATGTTGTGGCCCTTCCCCAAAGCGCTCTGCCCCATAGCAAACTTCTGCTTCTACTCCAGCATCTACCTCAGCACTCTCTTTATGGCTGCCCTCAGTGTGGAGCGCTACTTTGGGGTCGTGTTCCCACACCGCTACAACCGGCGCCGGAGGTTATGGCGGACGATGGCCGCCAGCGCCGTCCTTTGGGTGGTGGCATTGTCCCATTGTTCCATCGTCTTTGTGGCA
>NW_011313012.1:0-375 GCF_000146605.3 Meleagris gallopavo | reverse complement strand
ATGACCTTCCTCTTGACCTGCCTCCAACACCTCCCTGTCTTTCTTGTGCTGAAGGCCGTAGACCTGAATGCAGTACTCCAGACAGGGTCTCACAAGGGCGGAGTAGAGGGGGACAATTAGCTCCCTCGCCCTGCTGTCCATGCCTCTTTTGATGCAGCCCAGGATACAGCTGGCCTTCCAGGCTGCAAGCACACACTGCTGGCTCACGTCCAGTTTCTTGACAACCAGAACCCTCAAGTCCTCGTCCGCAGGGCTGTTCTCAATATCTATGTGTATGTATACAAGCAGAATTTTAAAGAGTTTCAGCTACCAACAACTGCCTTATTAAACTTGTTATAACATGAAAATGTATCTGAAGATATTTTCAACATTCCT
>NW_011313011.1:0-428 GCF_000146605.3 Meleagris gallopavo | reverse complement strand
TTCACTTGAGAGTGTGGAGGACTATTGGTCCTTGGAATGGGTAAGTGGTTCTTTTTTCTTTTAGGGCTGTGATCTTCTCTTTTTGGGGGATCCCAAGTGCACTGAAGGGCTGCTAGGTGTAAGAGCAGCATCTGAATCTGGAGTCTGCTTCCTTTGGGGTGTGGGGTGAGCCCTTAGAATGGCGTGAGTGATTCCTGCTTGATTTCAGAGCTGTGAGCTCTGCTTTTCTGGAGGATCTCAAGCTGGATGGCTGTAATTAATAGGGCTATGTGCTATTTGCATCCATGCGGTGGGTGTTTTTTAAGGGCATTGTGTGCATCCTCGTTGTGTTTTAAATGATGTTCTGCGTCTCTTCTGATTTCATTTTGCAGCCTGATGGAGTTGAAGGATTGCCTGGGCTCCTCCAGTCAGTGGTGTGAGATGTGTCC
>NW_011313010.1:0-439 GCF_000146605.3 Meleagris gallopavo | reverse complement strand
AGATGCTTGTACAAAGTGGGCGTAGAAGCCCTTGGAGCAGCCCTGCGGAGGGACTCGGGGAGTCCTGGTGGACAAAGAGCTGGACATAAGCCAGTAGTGTGCACTTGCAGCCCAGAAGGCCAACTAGATCCTGGGCTGCATTAACAGAGGAGCGACCAGCAGGGAGAGGGAGGTGATTGTCCCCCTCGACTCGGCTCTGGGTGTGGGGGCCCCCATGTGCAGCACTGCGTCCAGGCCTGGGGCTCCAGCACGGGAATGATGTGGAGCTTTTGGAGCAGGTCGGGAGAAGGGCCACAAAGATGATCAGAGGGCTGGAGCACCTCTCTTAGAAAGAAATGTTGAGGGAACTGGGATTGTTTCTGTGGGAGAAGAGAGCTCTGGAGATAGCTCATGACAGCCTTCCAAGACTCGAAGGGAGCGCATAAGCAGGAGGGGGCAA
>NW_011313009.1:0-349 GCF_000146605.3 Meleagris gallopavo | reverse complement strand
AGAACAGACAGAAAGCCTCGTTGAAAGACAGTGCACTAACCCAGATGCCTGTTGTGTGCCTGTACCTCTCATGGGTGTCATGTCATGGTCTGTAGCTCCCTCCTGCCTTTCTGCAAGGCTGCGCTTCAGAGGAAGGCCACTGGCATCAGCTTCTGACAGAAAGGAAACAAGAAAGACATGAAGAGCATCTCTTTGGAGGAAGACTTGAGCACAGTCAGACACAAATTTCTGGTCTTCAAGCATAGTTTCTTCCAGTGCCTTTCTGCTGATCCAACACTGTCCCATTTCTGCAGTCAGCACAGATCTGCAGCATCCTTTCCTCTCTCCTCCATCACACGCCGCCCTGCAT
>NW_011313008.1:0-462 GCF_000146605.3 Meleagris gallopavo | reverse complement strand
AACCTGATCTGCCATGGCAGTGTGGGATGGGAAGGGGTGTGTGGGACTGAGGAAGCAATGGCAGTCCCCACCTCACCAAAGCAAAGATGAGGGCTGTGCATCATGAGCAGTTCTCAGACAAGATGGAAGCCAAAAATGGTGTTGGGTAGCTGAGCCTTCTCTGGTGGCAAGCAACATGGTGCACAGAGTGCAGCCATGTGCTCCGAGCAAGGAGCACAGGTTTGTGCAAGAGGCCCGGATGCAGGGCAGTGCCTTCATGACGTTATTGTGTCCAACAGGTGGCAGCAGAGCTGCGGTGCTCCCAAGTGCCGTAACAACTGCACGGAGAGATGTGTTGGTCTCTGTGGAAACAGCAAGGAAGTGGAATCTGCATTTCCCGGCATGCCCCGGAACCTCACTTTGCTGGCTGGTCATTGTCTGCCCAGCAGGTAAGGGCGATGCACACCCGCCAGCGTTTACCCA
>NW_011313005.1:0-478 GCF_000146605.3 Meleagris gallopavo | reverse complement strand
TGCAAAGCTCAGTGATAGCAGAAGAGCACGGATGGTAAGCAGGGGAAGAGGGCGGGCGATGAGGAGGAGAAGTTGGTGGGAACTCGGCTCCTCTGCAGAGCGTGGCCATGCCCTCAGGGTTGGCTCCAGGGCTGCCTTCAAGGCCCGTGGTGCTCATGCACAGGCAGGTGATCCATGGGCTTTAGCAGAAGAGATTGCCACGTCCCAGAGTCCCACAGAGCCCACGGCCCAGCCCTGACCACCCAAAGCCCCCCAGGCCCAGGGAGCCCCCAGCACCGATGGGCACACTGCCAGCGCTGAGAGAGCTCCCCACGGCAGCGGACGCTGTGGATCCCACGGCTGTGCTCTGAGGGAAGGAGCTGAGGATTGGGCCCGGCAGCGTCACCACGACTGGTGGGGGCTGGATCGCAACGCTGGAGTCGGCACAACGAAGGACACACGGCTCGTTGCAGCTGTTGGCAAGCGGGGCTGGGCCGCA
>NW_011313003.1:0-422 GCF_000146605.3 Meleagris gallopavo | reverse complement strand
GGGACGGGCAGCCAAGGTTTGCACAGAGCTTCCAGGTCGTGCCAGAGATAGATTATCAGAGTGCTGAGAGATTAATTATCACTAGGAAAATACAGCCTAAGCCATGTCCATTCATTAGCCCGGGCCTGTCAGCAGCGAGCGCAAAATCCAACTGGTTTTTGTAGGTCACAAAGGACCAGCAGGGCTCCTCCTGCTCCACCTCTTCCCTTAAAAATAGAGAAAAAAGAAGAAACACCACACAAAAGAAACCCAGCCATACCTTTCTTCTCACAGAGCAGGAATTGGAACCATCTCCTTGCTGAGACATGATGGCTAAGTGTCAGAGGAAGCCCGAGGTCTCAGGGTTCTCTCCACAGGAACCTCCCTCGCTCCTGGAAGGAGCTGGCTTCACTCGTTCTTCAACCGCCTTGATCCCCGAGTTC
>NW_011312999.1:0-460 GCF_000146605.3 Meleagris gallopavo | reverse complement strand
CCCTCTGGCATAGGCAGGTGTTCTAGAAGCAACCAGTTTGTTCAGTCAGTTCAAATGTGACAGCCTATAGGCAGCATTTTACCAAGTGCTGTCCCTCTGCTAGCAGATGGGGACTCTGGCACAAAGCAGCATTGCTGGAGGTGGATCTGCTCCCCAGCCCCGGCTGCCAGCAGCCTCACCACCAGCCCTGCACGTGGATTTCCTCTGCTTGCATCTCTGCTGTGCTCCCTACTGCTGTCGGGCACACTCACAGCCGAAGCACGCTTGCTTGTGGCCCTGGATCACGTCGTGCAGCTCTGCACAAGCTGGGGCTAGGACTCTTTGCCTAAGGGACTGGTTTCCCTAAGGCTGGCTGGTCACAGCACCACAGACAGCATCCTTCCGAGGGCTGAGCTGGAGGGCAAGTGCAAAAAACCCACACGGGACCGGTGTCCCATCAAAGCTGGATGAGGCTGTGTTA
>NW_011312998.1:0-480 GCF_000146605.3 Meleagris gallopavo | reverse complement strand
GGAAGGGGTCTGTGGGACTGAGGAAGCAATGGCAGTCCCACCTCACCAACCAAAGAAGAGGGCTGTGCATCATGAGCAGTTCTCAGACAAGATGGAAGCAAAAATGGTGTTGGGTACCTGAGCCTTCTCTGGTGGTAAGCAACATGGTGCACAGAGTGCAGCCATGTGCTCCGAGCAAGGAGCACAGGTTTGTGCAAGAGGCCCGGATGCAGGGCAGTGCCTTCATGACTGTATTGTGTCCAACAGGTGGCAGCAGAGCTGCGGTGCTCCCAAGTGCCGTAACAACTGCACGGAGAGATGTGTTGGTCTCTGTGGAAACAGCAAGGAAGTGGAATGTGCATTTCCCGGCATGCCCCGGAACCTCACTTTGCTGACTGGTCATTGTCTGCCCAGCAGGTAAGGGCGATGCACACCCGCCAGCGTTTACCCATTCCAGAGCCCGGCACAATAGGGTTCCCCCAGAGCTCTGAATTGCGCTTC
>NW_011312997.1:0-493 GCF_000146605.3 Meleagris gallopavo | reverse complement strand
GCTGACACAGAGAAGCCCAAACCACGGACATATTTCCCAGAAACTTGGATTTGGGATTTGGTCTCTGTCAGGTTGGTAATAGCCTCTGCCTGCCTTTTTCAGAGATCTTTGGAAACTTCTGACTACTTCTAATCAAGTTCTCTCTCTCTTTTCTGCTGTAGTGGTGAAGGTCAAGCATCTCTCCAAGTTACTGTACCTGACACTATTACAGAATGGAATGCCAATATCTTCTGTGTTGCTGATAGTGGCTTTGGGCTTTCTCATTTAGCTACACTTAGAGTCTTCCAGCCTTTCTTTGTAGACCTTTCTCTGCCATACTCTGTGATCCAAGGAGAGATTTTCAGCCTGAAAGCCATCGTCTTCAACTACCTCAAGGACTGTATCCAAGTGAGTATTTCCCAGTCCCATATCCTATTTTAGAGCAAGAGTACGAGCCTAAAGGCAAGCTATTAGTTATATACTGGTATCTAGGACACAAAGAACAGTCTCATCT
>NW_011312995.1:0-479 GCF_000146605.3 Meleagris gallopavo | reverse complement strand
TTGTTGGGTACCTGAGCCTTCTCTGGTGGTAAGCAACATGGTGCACAGAGTGCAGCCATGTGCTCCGAGCAAGGAGCACAGGTTTGTGCAAGAGGCACGGATGCAGGGCAGTGCCTTCATGACTGTATTGTGTCCAACAGGTGGCAGCAGAGCTGCGGTGCTCCCAAGTGCCGTAACAACTGCACGGAGAGATGTGTTGGTCTCGGTGGAAACAGCAAGGAAGTGGAATGTGCATTTCCCGGCATGCCCCGGAACCTCACTTTGCTGACTGGTCATTGTCTGCCCAGCAGGTAAGGGCGATGCACACCCGCCAGCGTTTACCCATTCCAGAGCCCGGCACAATAGGGTTCCCCCAGAGCTCTGAATTGCGCTTCATGGTGCCCAGAAGGCTGCCTATCCTCTTTCGTTCTGTGTCTTGATGTCTCTGGTCTTGCACTGTTTTCACTATTACATTCTCTTGTCCTCCTATTTGTGTGTTC
>NW_011312992.1:0-470 GCF_000146605.3 Meleagris gallopavo | reverse complement strand
AGACACTGGAACAGGTTGTCCAGCAAGGTTGTGAATGCCCTCCTCCCTCCAAGCATTCAAAGCCAGGCTGGATAGGACTTTTCAGCAACCTGATCTAGAGGGAGGTATCCCTGCCTATAGCTTGGGTTTGAAACTAGCTCATTTTAAAGGTCTCTTCCACTCCATACCATTCTATGATTCTATTCTATGATTCTATATTCATAAGGCTCTTCTTGTTCTCTAAGTTGCTGTGCTACTTGAATAGAATAATCTTGCACAGAACTTGCTTAGAAGATGCAGTTAAATTTGCTGAAGCCTAAGGACACAGACTGCTGGACTTTCACCCAGCTGCAAGGAAGGAAGGCCACACAGCTTACTCTAACTGCAAGATAAGGAAGTAAGACAGACTAAATTGAGACTCTGCAAGCATTGGCAGATCTTACAGGCCTGAAGATTGGAGAAAACAGCCCACCAAGAGACAACAAAAGGAA
>NW_011312989.1:0-423 GCF_000146605.3 Meleagris gallopavo | reverse complement strand
CCCCAGAATGGCCATCTCTACAAAGAACCGGATGTTGTCTCGACAAGCGGCGCACTGGAAGCACAAGCGCCAGCACTCAAGGCCTGTTGCTGCAGGAGAAGCACAAGCAGGGTGAGCGTGAGGAGTGCCTGGTGCTGCTGAGCACCAAGCGTGCCAGCAGGGTGAAGGGAGGGCTCCTACCTGGATGCAACCCCGGTGGAACCAGGCATGTTGGCACACTGGGCACACCAGGGTGTGATAGGACAAGCTGTCCCCACAGGCTCAAGGCAGATGAGGCAGTTGGTGCCTTCTGGTGGAGCTTCGAAAGTGTCCTGTCGAGGGCGGTGCTCCCAACAGAAGGTCCTGGGGGAAGATGGAAGGCGTGGTCACAGTGAGAAGTGCTGCGAGGAGGGCAGAGGAGCAGGCAGGAGCCTCAGGCCCTGT
>NW_011312988.1:0-494 GCF_000146605.3 Meleagris gallopavo | reverse complement strand
CGCGCTGAACCGCTCCGGAGACTTTGCCGTAGCTGGCCGAGAATCGCGCTTTACCCAACGCCGCTTTCAGCCATCAGCAGCGGTCTCGTGTTTCTCGCTAGCCGAGAACGAGCCACTTCAGCCGGCTGCTTTTCTCCGACGAGTGAGCGGGCTCCTGTGCGCGCATCGGAAAGGAGCGGTTTGCACTTCGCCTTGGCTACATGCAGAATGCACTACGCCTACCTCTGAATACTATGTCTCTGTCTTTATTTCGAGCCACAATTCATTCTAGTGAGCTTTTCCACTGCTACACATCTGCATTCAGAGAGGAAGAGAGTGGAAGGGAAAACCCTCTCTAATAAGACTCCTGGAAGTTCGAGGAGCGACAGATGTAGTGCTCTCAGGGAGAGCGTTTCAGAAAGAGGGAGAGATCCTTTCAGGACTTCGGAAAAAAGACACCCCACTCGCAGGTGTTGCAGGAGGCTGAATTCACAGTTGTCGGTATCGGAATCGCA
>NW_011312987.1:0-492 GCF_000146605.3 Meleagris gallopavo | reverse complement strand
CGACCAGCAGGGAGAGGGAGGTGATTGTCCCCCTCGACTCGACTCTGGTGTGCGGCCCCATGTGCAGCACTGCGTCCAGGCCTGGGGCTCCAGCACGGGAATGATGTGGAGCTTTTGGAGCAGGTCCAGAGAAGGGCCACGAAGATGATCAGAGGGCTGGAGCACCTCTCTTAGAAAGAAATGTTGAGGGAACTGGGATTGTTTGTGTGGGGAGAAGAGAAAGCTCTGGAGATAGCTCATGACAGCCTTCCAAGACTCGAAGGGAGCGCATAAGCAGGAGGGGGCAACGGCTGTTTAGGAGGGTGGATAGCGATAGGACAAGGGGAAATGGTTTTCAAGTGAGACAGGGGAGGTTTAGGTTGGTTATTAGGAGGCAGCTTTTCACGCACAGGGTGGTGACGCACTGGAATGTGTGCTTGAGAGTCACTTGCAGGATGATCTGCTCCATGATCCGTGACCAGCACAGAGGTGAGACTGACATGCTGGTAGTTC
>NW_011312984.1:0-483 GCF_000146605.3 Meleagris gallopavo | reverse complement strand
CTGTCTAATTAAGTTAATTTCGTTTTATGATAAAGTTGCCCATCTAGTTGACCTGGGGAAGCCAACTGATGTATCTTTTTGGATTTTCAGAAACCGTTTAATGCTATTTCTCACAATATCCTTTTGGACAAATGTCCAGCATATAGCTAGATAGAAACATAATGTGATGGTTGAGCAACTGACTGATAGGTCGGGTTGAAAGGGTTGTAGTAAATGGAGTTACGTCAGACTGGCAGCCAGTCACAAGCAGGGCTTCTTCAGGCTCCATTTTAGGGCCAGTTCTCCTTAATGTTTTCATAAATGACTTGGATGTAGGACTAGAAGCTGTTTAGAGCACGTTTGCTGATTAAAATAAATTTGGAGAAGCTGCTGACTCCCTTGATGGTGGAGAAGCCTTGCAGACAGATCTAGACAAATTAGAGAACTGGGCAATCACCAACTGCATGAAGTTAAACAAGAGTGTGTGCTTTCTGGTCTTGTCTT
>NW_011312979.1:0-453 GCF_000146605.3 Meleagris gallopavo | reverse complement strand
GAACCTGATCTCCCATGGCAGTGTGGGGATGGGAAGGGGTCGTGTGGGACTGAGGAAGCAATGGCAGTCCCCACCTCACCAAAGCAAAGATGAGGGCTGTGCATCATGAGCAGTTCTCAGCCAAGATGGAAGCGAAAATGGTGTTGGGTACCTGAGCCTTCTCTGGTGGTAAGCAACATGGTGCACAGAGTGCAGCCATGTGCTCCGAGCAAGGAGCACAGGTTTGTGCAAGAGGCCCGGATGCAGGGCAGTGCCTTCATGACTGTATTGTGTCCAACAGGTGGCAGCAGAGCTGCGGTGCTCCCAAGTGCCGTAACAACTGCACGGAGAGATGTGTTGGTCTTGTGGAAACAGCAAGGAAGTGGAATCTGCGTTTCCCGGCATGCCCCGGAACCTCACTTTGCTGACTGGTCATTGTCTGCCCAGCAGGTAAGGGCGATGCACACCCGCCAG
>NW_011312978.1:0-515 GCF_000146605.3 Meleagris gallopavo | reverse complement strand
TATAGATATGTTACCTACACATATTATATTTATTAGAGATTTATTTATATTTTATATATTATGTATATCTATTTGTATGAATTAACAATTTATGTTCAGCCAGTATCTGTACATTTATTTGAGCGTCGGGAAGACTGTGAACCTGAAGTACTCAGCCAATGAGGAACCAGGGGAGGAAGAGAGAAGCGTCGGGTAATGGGGCGTAAACGATGTAATCCTGTTTTCTGTGTGCCATTGCAACTGTGAATAAAAATGTGCTTTATCAGAGATGCTGTGCTGATGAACTCGTTGGGTATTTCCACCAGGAGCACTGAATAAGAAAGCGGGAACAGAAATGAAGTAACAGGACCGGTTTTTATATAGCCGAGAGTTCTGATCATGAACTCTTGGTTCTGTTCATTGCTCCACAAACATGGGTGTTTGTGGAAACTGAAGGACTGTACCGTTTGATTCGTGGGTTTGGAAGGGAATGGGACAAACTGGTTGGTTGGTAGCAGAAAGCGGAATTGTTAACG
>NW_011312974.1:0-511 GCF_000146605.3 Meleagris gallopavo | reverse complement strand
GAGGACTGTGTGAGAAGCTGGTGTTCTGGGAGTAAATGCCATTCGTTTTGGGGGCTAGAAATGGTCTTTCTGGTGGGATGTGCCACATCTTTGTGAGGCAATCGGTGTTTGTGAGGGCCAATGGCATATATTCTGGATCGAAATGGTCTTTCCGCAGTAAAATGCCAAAAGTCTGGGAGTAAGTGTCATGATGAGGAATGTAATGGAGTGTAATTGGGAGGAACTGGGAGGAATTTCTCGGAGTCGTGGTCTTTGTGGGTGCATATGTCCCATTTAGGGAAGGAAAGGAGTATTTCTTAGCAGAACTGCCATAGCATTTAGGGAAAATGTCCTATCCTTGGGAGACAAGTGGTATTTGTGGGAGAAGATGTCCTATTCTTGGTTGCAAGTGTCCTATTTGGTCTTGTCATCTAGTCTTTTTGGGAGAAAACGTGCGGTAGTTTGAAGAAAACAGGTATGCCTGGGAGAAAATATCATCTTTTTGTAAGCACAGGCCCAATTTCCAAGTGAA
>NW_011312971.1:0-512 GCF_000146605.3 Meleagris gallopavo | reverse complement strand
GGTGGCAGCAGAGCTGCCGGTGCTCCCAAGTGCCGTAACAAGTGCACGGAGAGATGTGTTGGTCTCGGTGGAAACAGCAAGGAAGTGGAATGTGCATTTCCCGGCATGCCCCGGAACCTCACTTTGCTGACTGGTCATTGTCTGCCCAGCAGGTAAGGGCGATGCACACCCGCCAGCGTTTACCCATTCCAGAGCCCGGCACAATAGGGTTCCCCCAGAGCTCTGAATTGCGCTTCATGGTGCCCAGAAGGCTGCCTATCCTCTTTGTTCTGTGTCTTGCTTGTCTCTGGTCTTGCACTGTTTTCACTATTACATTCTCTTGTCCTCCTATTTTGGTGTTCCTTGCCCCATTCTCTTGGCCTAATGACCCCTTGGCTTTGTGTTGCCACATTCATGTCGGCATTCAGTTTTGGCGTTCCCTGCCGTATTGTCTGGGCCGTCATCCTTGGCATTTCCTTCCATGTTCTCTTGGCCCTTGCCTTTGCCTGGGCATTCCCTTGCCCTCCTGTTTT
>NW_011312969.1:0-330 GCF_000146605.3 Meleagris gallopavo | reverse complement strand
ATTTGTCTTCTTTGTTTTTAAATGTTTGTTTTTATTGTTACTTATTGTTGTTATTTATTTATTTATTTGCTTGCTTATTTATCGGCTCGCTCGCTCATTTATTTATTCATTCATTCATTCATTCATTCATTCATTCATTCATTCATTCATTCATTCATTCATTCATTCCTCGTGTTTTATTTCTTATCGATTTTTCCCCTTTTTAATTTTCGTTTTATCGATCTTTAGGTGTTCCGTCCCCGTCCCCGCCCCGCCCCGCCCCGTCCCGTCCCGTCCCCGGTTTCGCGATTTGTTGATTGATTGATTGATTGATTGGATTTTTTGTTGTTG
>NW_011312964.1:0-485 GCF_000146605.3 Meleagris gallopavo | reverse complement strand
TTGCCTTGCCTTGCTTTGCCTTCCTTGTGTCCTTACCCATGCCCATTCCTCTTAGCTTGCCTTCACTTACCTGATGCTGTCCTCTGTGCCTTGACTGTTGTGTTTTTTCCTTTCCAGGCTTCTGGAAGTGCAGGCAGCTCTCGGCTTTTGTGCAGTGCTTGCTGCATTTGCAGCTCCTTCTCGGTTTCCCAGGTGGGTCCAGGCCTAGTGGGCATCCTTGCCTCTTGCCTTGTGCTGAACGGTCGGCTTTTGCTCTGCTGGCTGGGTGGATCCATGCCCGGTAGCTACCCTTCCCTCCTCCTTGGCATGACTGCCAGTGCTTTGCCTTCCTCCAGAGAGGTGTTTTGTTCCGACTGGCAGCCACAGACTCCTTCTGGGCTGGCGACCCTGCAGGTGCATGTGTGGTGGAGGCAGCAGCATGCCCAGTAGCTACCCTTTCCTCCTCCCGGGCACGGATGCCAAGATTTTGGCCTCCTGCAGACTTG
>NW_011312962.1:0-482 GCF_000146605.3 Meleagris gallopavo | reverse complement strand
GGAATCAAACAGCTCCCCTCCAGGACAACACTGTCACGAGAAAGCTCAAGTTATCTGACAATGTATTTACAATGTATCAGGGAAGGATAAGGAACAATGAGAGCACAGAAAGCACAGCACAGCATGGACAGGATGCTCTTCTATTCCCCTGTGCTCAATTAGAGCAGCAGACACGAGTGCTCCAGTTCTGCCATGGGCCATCACTGTGGCAGACCACACAAGCAAAGACATCTGACCCTTGCCTCCAATTGTGCACCTGAAGCATTGCACTCAATGTCGTGGGTGGCACAAATCACTCAGGAGATGACAACAACCTGGGGGCTCTGGTGTCCCGCAGACCTTGCAGATGCTGCTTTAAAAACCTGAAGTCTAAGTTAGGAATTAAAACCAGTTCACTTACTGTGAATGCTGATTAGTGGCTTTTACAAAAAGACAGAATATGTCACCTTTTCTACTTAATTTTCAAACCAATGAATCTTGAA
>NW_011312961.1:0-370 GCF_000146605.3 Meleagris gallopavo | reverse complement strand
AATTGCATGCACCAATACAGGCTGGGGGATGAGCTGCTGGAGAGGAGCTCTGCAGAGAGGGACCTGGGCGTCCTGGTGGACGACAGGTTGGCCATGAGCCAGCAGTGTGCCCTCGTGGCCAAAAAGGCCAATGGCATTCTGGGGTGCATTAAGAAGAGCGTGTCCAGCAGGTCGAGGGAAGTGATCCCTACCCCTCCCTACGTCTGCCTTGGTAAGGCCTCATCTGGAGTACTGTGTCCAGTTCTGGGCTCCCCAGGACAAAAGAGACAGGGATCTCTTGGAAAGAGTCCAGCGGAGGGCCACAAAGATGGTGAAGGGCCTGGAGCATCTCCCCTGTGAAGAAAGGCTAAGTGAACTGGGGTCTGTTTAG
>NW_011312960.1:0-514 GCF_000146605.3 Meleagris gallopavo | reverse complement strand
CACGTACCCCTGTGGCAGGACCTGAAAAGTCCACTGCCTGCCTCCCCATGTGAATGCAAACTGATCTTGCGATTCCTCAGCAATTGGGATACTGAAGAACGCATTTGCTAAATCTAGGACACAATGACAGGTTTTTTATCTCCCTACTCAGTGTGTCCATTAGGGAGGCAATATGGGGTACGGCCGCATGAATAGGCGGCGTGACCTTATTTAATTCCCTATAATCTACTGTCATTCTCCACGCGCCATCCGACTTTCGCACATATGGGGGAATTATATGGGCTGTGGGCAGGTCTTATAATGCCCACTTTTTCTAATTCCTGCACCATTTTTGATATTTCGTCCTGCCCACCCGGGAGTCTGTACTGTCTCACATTAGTAATCCGGCGCGGTTTTGGCAGGCAAATTGGCCCATGTTTCGCATGACCTCTTAATATTACCTGCACCGCCCAGATACTGATACATCTCTGTCGGAGTCTGAACTCTCCCACGGTTGCCTGGAGAGCCAGACCGC
>NW_011312959.1:0-320 GCF_000146605.3 Meleagris gallopavo | reverse complement strand
CCTCCCCACCCCTCGACCGCCCTCCTCCTCCTCCTCCTCCCTCCTCCTCCCCCAGGCCCTGGTTTGAATTCCCCAGCAATTACTCCCTGCCTCAACTTTGGGGCCTTCATGGCAAAATGCTTGTCCCCGAGCTGCTGCCTTAAAGGGACACGTGTTTCAGGGCAGCATTCATGCCTGCAGCCCCCGTGCTACCACTGAAGGCTGGAAAACAGCTCACTGCCAATAGGGTCAGCACTCAGACCCTGCAAGGGGCTGTCCCTCCCCGTGCCTCAGTTTCCCCCACACGGACGGGGAAGCAGCAGGGAGAGGGGCATTATCCC
>NW_011312956.1:0-514 GCF_000146605.3 Meleagris gallopavo | reverse complement strand
AGCTTGTGTTATAGTTGATTTGATTTATAGTCATTTCGTAGCTCTCTGCTAATGAAGAAAGATCAGTTTGATGGTGCCTAATTTAATGTCCTTTCTTTATTTATGACAAAGAAGTTCTTTTTTTGTTACTATCAGTACTTCTAATAATACAATTGTGCATAGATATCTTCTGAAAACATACATGGCCAAAGGGATTATGAAGCTGTTTTTCCTTTAACAGGTGTACTAAATTTAGGCAGGCCCACATTCAGTACAAGGGAGTCTGAAGGAGTAAATACATTACACTTCCTTAAACTCACTGACCTCTTCATTTAGATGCATGTTCATTCAAAGAATGCACCAAACTAACTTCTAGTGGTAGGCTGGAAAGAAATTTTGTAATCTAGAAGTTTCAGTAATTTCCAGGAACTCTACCAGCAGCTGTCACAAAGCAGCTTTAGCTGATACCTGATACCCATATTCTCAGAGGACAGCCCTGAAGAGTAGAGGTGCAGCAATCAACTGCAAGTAGCTT
>NW_011312954.1:0-476 GCF_000146605.3 Meleagris gallopavo | reverse complement strand
GAACACTAGCAAGCTTAACTATATTGTTATAACTTGTATCATGTTAAAGCAGAACAGTCTTACAACATGTCTCCCATTTACAATGCTACCTCAACAAATATCATCTGTAACATCTAAAGGATACTATGGTGCTTCAGGCAAGTATTATTCATGTTATACAACAATTCACTGGCTATGCTTATAAGGATATATTAACAGAACATTTTGTATAATTCTTCAAATCACTGGAGTGTTCTCTGCCTGGATTCAGGTGTACAGCAGAAATCTGCATGAAAAGCATTAAGAAAGTGCCAGAGCTTAACTATCGCATTTAGAAATAAGGAGAGAAGCTATCTGCACGGGCACCTCAGCCTTGCCTTGATTGGTTCTGCTGAACATCACTTATGTCAGTTACTCAGCTTAGGGAGCTAAGTTAAAGTTTGAGCTTGGTGTCGGTGATATCCTTAATTGAACAATACTTGCTTTCATAAAACTAG
>NW_011312953.1:0-335 GCF_000146605.3 Meleagris gallopavo | reverse complement strand
GCTGGCACTCGGGATGTGGGGAGAAAAAGAGCAAAAAGAGGATACGGGTAAGAAAGAAAAGCAGAAGAGGAGTACAGATGCAGGAGTGAGGGAGGATACAAGGGAGAAAGAACAGCAGAAGAGCAGAAGAGGAGTGGCTAACACCGAGGGAGAGGAGCTGAAGTGTAGCTGAAGAGAAGAGCAGAAAAGGGAAGCACAGAAGAGGGAAGAGCAGAAAAGACAACGCTGTCTGTTCTGTCCTCGCTAGCAATGCCCCGAGATACAGCCAAAGCCAGGAGAAAAAGTCCACGATACAAAGTCAGTGACGTGCTTCGAGGCACACAGGACCGAGCTCA
>NW_011312946.1:0-393 GCF_000146605.3 Meleagris gallopavo | reverse complement strand
CTGCAAATGTGCTGGCGTACCTTTCTGGTGCGGTCTTTGTGAATGTACGCCACATGTTTGGTGTACACCTGACTCTCTCGGGATCATGCTCTTGGTCTGGCTCGTCAGGAATGAAATCGGGGCTATGTAGCATTTCCACCACAGCATATTCTCTTAAATAACAGATGCCTTCTTCCATATCAGCCCATTTCTTTTTCTCAGGCATCAGATCATCTTTGAAGGGGTATCTTTCTTTTACAGCTAACAACATCCGCTTCCAGAGGGTAAAGGCCTGGTTCTGGCATGTACTAATACCTCTGTCAATGGCTGAGTCCCTAGCAACGCCACCCAGTTGGCGAGCTTCTCTACTATCCAGCCACACACTGTTGGCCCCATTGTCCCAACGATCGAAGT
>NW_011312945.1:0-347 GCF_000146605.3 Meleagris gallopavo | reverse complement strand
CCAAAGAACAAGGCATACTCCAAGGAGCATCCCCAGGTTCAGATGCTGCCCCTACTCTTCCCAGCCCTTCAATGGGATCAGGGACGGGTGGAGCCTGGCTCTGCCCCACTCCACAGCCAAACTGCCCCCAGCTGTGCTCGCAGGGCTGCACCCGCCCCAGGTGTTGCCACAAAAACAGGAGGGCAAGGGAATGCCCAGGCAAAGGCAAGGGCCAAGAGAACATGGAAGGAAATGCCAAGGATGACGGCCCAGACAATACGGCAGGGAACGCCAAAACTGAATGCCGACATGAATGTGGCAACACAAAGCCAAGGGGTCATTAGGCCAAGAGAATGGGGCAAGGAACG
>NW_011312944.1:0-444 GCF_000146605.3 Meleagris gallopavo | reverse complement strand
TGGAGGATCTCAAGCTGGATGGCTGTAATTAATAGGGCTATGTGCTAATTGCATCCATGCGGTGGTTGTTTTTTAAGGGTCATTGTGTGCATCCTTGTTGTGTTGTAAATGATGTTCTGCGTCTCTTCTGATTTCATTCTGCAGCCTGATGGAGTTGAAGGATTGCCTGGGCTCCTCCAGTCAGTGGTGTGAGATGTGTCCAGCAGGTAATGAACATCATGCACCCCATGTTGGTGCGCTGCTTGTATGCAGGTAGGTTTGCGATGTGATCCGACTCCCGCATGCTGACCATCCACAGCTAGATCAAGTTGCTCAGAGTCTGAGCCAGGCTCACCTTGAAAGGGCCAGCACATCCACCATGTCTCTGGCAACCTGTGCCACTGCCTCAGCACCCTCACTGTACAAGACATTTTCCTTAGATTTCACCTCCATTTTCCCTTGTTC
>NW_011312942.1:0-409 GCF_000146605.3 Meleagris gallopavo | reverse complement strand
CTCGTATCTGTTGAAGGGTGGCTGGAGGTCTAGACTGCGGTAATTCCTGTACAACATTATGCTTTTCTTTATATACCAACAGAAACATGCTGCAGCAGTTTTTTCTTCTTTAGGGCCTGCCCTGTGGCATCACATAAGTTAACTGGTTTTGCTATTTGCATATACATGAATATATTATTTCTTTGTGAATATGTTAATATCCACGTACCTCATCCACACCTGTGACATAGATAATGAATATGATTTAAGGTAGGAAGAAGAAAATGCAATAGTACCTTCAGTTTTAGTCCCGCAAAAAGTGTAAGAAAAGAAAAAAACTGTTAGAGAGGTTTGAGCTTGAAACAATTGGATTTTGTTTGCTGTCTTTTATGAAATTCAAGTAGGAGAAGGTCAACAGCATAGTAGAAAA
>NW_011312941.1:0-420 GCF_000146605.3 Meleagris gallopavo | reverse complement strand
AGGGAGTTGGGGGGCAAATGAGCTGCAGTGCAACCCCAGTGCTGCTCACTTCTCACCCCACCGCAGAAAGGCTGCCTGTGCCATCACTGACAGGCTGCTTAAGCTCTTTGCACTTTGGTTCTCTGCTGGAAATACAGCTAATGTGATTTCCCTGAATTGCAGGAGGGAGTTTTGCTGCTAATTAAATGGAAGCGTATGAGGCTCACAGGTATTGCAATACCAACGCCACTATTACTACTTTCAGAGAACGACAGTTACAGCAAACATGGTGAGAAATATGTCTACAAGCCAATAAAATACAGTATTTTTTGTGATTTGGAGCTGTCCACCAACACAGTGCTATTTTTTCTCTGTGTTCCTGTCTTCTCTGAAATTTCCTAGCTGAAGTCTTTTCCCATACAGCATGTGAGCAGATAACAT
>NW_011312937.1:0-450 GCF_000146605.3 Meleagris gallopavo | reverse complement strand
TTTCTGTGACAACCTTTACTGTGGCACTCTCTAAGCTCTTGAACTACCTAAATCCAAGTGCCTAATAAGGTCTTTGTTAGTAAGCATGTTTGTGGGAGAGGGGACACTCACATATTTTAGTTACCTAAAAATTCCAGTAACTCAGGACTCGTTGCTAGATCCTCATCTTTTGAGATGAATTTCATGATATCATTGAAAATTGCTCTTCGTTCATAGATGTCAGATTCTCCCACAAAGAGAACTTTCTAGGCAAGAGTGGAAGAGAAGCATGTGGATACCGTGCTGACAGTCTGTGGTAGAACTCCTCTATCTCGCTGGTACTTCTTGGACACCTGAAATAGAATTTGTTATCTGGGGTAAGTTTACTTTAAAGGGCAAGAGGGAGACATGGGCAGCAAGCAGCAGTTTAAGCACTGTGAAGCATTAACCCCTGGAATCTGAAGTGGAAAA
>NW_011312934.1:0-323 GCF_000146605.3 Meleagris gallopavo | reverse complement strand
CTTCAGTTTGTCTCTCCATCTGTAAGCAGTTCTTTCCTTGTGTTCTTTCTTGTCACTTCTCCACAGCTTTCCAACCTTTCTGAGTCCTTCTGGAGATATCAGTGTGGGTACCTGTGTGCAGAGGCCAGGATGTAGGCATGTTGTGTGTATGTGCAATGGCATCATGTTTGCTTCTGTGTCCTTTTTTAACAATTGGTTTCTTTTCAGCTTCTCAGTTGAGAAAGTTATTTTTAGAGAACTCTGCTTTTATTTAACATTTTTTCTAAGACACCATAAGTAATGACTCTGCATATGTGCATGTTTCCTTGTGTATTAGTTCTCTC
>NW_011312929.1:0-456 GCF_000146605.3 Meleagris gallopavo | reverse complement strand
GGATCTGCTTGACCCTGAGTCAGGAACAGTTTGGGAGAGAAGGAGCAGAGGCTTCCCAGCAAGCTGCTCAGGAGGTCACAAGAAGAAGAGAGCTCATGCACATTCAGGGTCCTCCCAGACCGATTTCTTTCTCCTGCTCAGTGTTGGAAAATGTCCAAATAATTTTGTCACAGTATCTCTGATAAAAGCAGATTTTATTCATGATTGCAATGGCGGGCATCCTGCAAGCAGGAGCACACCTATGGACACAATAATGCAGCTTTTGTACCTCGTCTCCTCCATGCCCACTCCCTCTTTTGTTTTCCCATTGGCTAGGTACTCCAGATTCACAATCTTACCAAAGATTCACATTTGTTCATTACATTCTGACACTTGTTGATTCGTGTGCTATCTTGTGCCAGTCAGTCGCTATCCTGCTGTTTCCAAGATGTCTCAGTACTTTCCTTATCATGTTGA
>NW_011312926.1:0-360 GCF_000146605.3 Meleagris gallopavo | reverse complement strand
GTTTTTAAAATCCAGTGTAACTGTGTTATGTTTCAACTGGTAAGGTCCCTGTGCAGGCATGCACAGACATTGCTCTGTCATAATACAGGTGATGTGATGAGGAAGGTTGCATGTTACACAAAGCCTTTCAACTCACTGAACAACATTTTTCAGTTCTTCATTCTGAGAAGGCTTTCTTTGTCCTGAGTAGTGTTTGATTTACTGGTCTGCATAGCATGCATATGCTGCTTAATTTAAGCAAATAAAATATGATCAAATACCTGTGGGAACTTAGTAGTTTTCTAAAACACTGTGTTGCCAGCTTCTTTTCTTTTCTTTTTAATAGCTGTTGCAGTGTGCTGAGAATAGAAGCCTCTGGAA
>NW_011312924.1:0-309 GCF_000146605.3 Meleagris gallopavo | reverse complement strand
CTCTCTCTCTCTCTCTCTCTCTCTCTCTCTCTCTCTCTCTCTCTCTCTCTCTCTCTCTCTCTCTCTCTCTCTCTCTCTCTCTCTCTCTCTCTCTCTCTCTCTCTCTCTCTCTCTCTCTCTCTCTCTCTCTCTCTCTCTCTCTCTCTCTCTCTCTCTCTCTCTCTCTCTCTCTCTCTCTCTCTCTCTCTCTCTCTCTCTCTCTCTCTCTCTCTCTCTCTCTCTCTCTCTCTCTCTCTCTCTCTCTCTCTCTCTCTCTCTCTCTCTCTCTCTCTCTACTCTTCTACTTCCTTCCTTCCGTAACTTCCTTCC
>NW_011312921.1:0-464 GCF_000146605.3 Meleagris gallopavo | reverse complement strand
CCTCCTCCCTCCTCCTCCTCCTCCTCCTCCTCCTCCTCCTCCTCCTCCTCCTCCTCCTCCTCCTCCTCCTCCTCCTCCTCCTCCTCCTCCTCCTCCTCCTCCTCCTCCTCCTCCTCCTCCTCCTCCTCCTCCTCCTCCTCCTCCTCCTCCTCCTCCTCCTCCTCCTCCTCCTCCTCCTCCTCCTCCTCCTCCTCCTCCTCCTCCTCCTCCTCCTCCTCCTCCTCCTCCTCCTCCTCCTCCTCCTCCTCCTCCTCCTCCTCCTCCTCCTCCTCCTCCTCCTCCTCCTCCTCCTCCTCCTCCTCCTCCTCCTCCTCCTCCTCCTCCTCCTCCTCCTCCTCCTCCTCCTCCTCCTCCTCCTCCTCCTCCTCCTCCTCCTCCTCCTCCTCCTCCTCCTCCTCCTCCTCCTCCTCCTCCTCCTCCTCCTCCTCCTCTCCTCTCCTCTCCTCCTCCTCCTCCTCGTCCTC
>NW_011312919.1:0-417 GCF_000146605.3 Meleagris gallopavo | reverse complement strand
CCTCCTCCTCCTCCTCCTCCTCCTCCTCCTCCTCCTCCTCCTCCTCCTCCTCCTCCTCCTCCTCCTCCTCCTCCTCCTCCTCCTCCTCCTCCTCCTCCTCCTCCTCCTCCTCCTCCTCCTCCTCCTCCTCCTCCTCCTCCTCCTCCTCCTCCTCCTCCTCCTCCTCCTCCTCCTCCTCCTCCTCCTCCTCCTCCTCCTCCTCCTCCTCCTCCTCCTCCTCCTCCTCCTCCTCCTCCTCCTCCTCCTCCTCCTCCTCCTCCTCCTCCTCCTCCTCCTCCTCCTCCTCCTCCTCCTCCTCCTCCTCCTCCTCCTCCTCCCTCTCTCTCTCTCTCTCCTCTCCTCTCCTCTCCTCTCCTCTCCTCTCCTCTCCTCTCCTCTCCTCTCCTCTCCTCTCCTCTCCTCTCCTCTCCTCTGCTC
>NW_011312914.1:0-315 GCF_000146605.3 Meleagris gallopavo | reverse complement strand
AACTAATATTCAGAGCAGGAAAATGAGGTATTAAGTATTTTCTCCTGTCAAAAGCTAACAAACATCACTGACATTACCAAACTCCTTCAATTTTGTATTTCAAATGTATCTCATAACTTGAAAAGGGCTTAAAAACAATTGCAAGACCCATTTCACAACCTCGAATTTATATTGAATTTGAATAAATTGTATGTCCAAAACCGAAATTAAATGCATGTCATTAAACATGTATCATGAGCAGTTGATGATTAAAAGGAGTTGCTATCAATTTTTAAGTCTGCACTGAAATCTAAGGCCAAGGAAACCCTCGGGCTG
>NW_011312911.1:0-481 GCF_000146605.3 Meleagris gallopavo | reverse complement strand
TTGACAAGCTCTCTCAGAACGGACCTGCTGCACCACTTTCACGTAGAGATTGCCATTTGGCTCAGCACCAATCTCTGTTAAGGAAGGAGAAGCAACAAGATTAACAAGAGCCCAGGGCTACTTTCAGTCTGCAAAATGGGCCGCCATGCCAGGACGTCTCATCTGGACTGTTCACGGTCATGGATCTTAGGATCTCGGGTGAACTGTGGGTTCACATTTCTACTCAGCGCAGGAATGCTAACCGTGATTATGACCACAACCAACACACAACGACAACAGTCCCAGGAAAGAACAGGCAGAAAGCCTAACTAGAAAGACAGCGCACCAAAGCCCGATGCCTGTTGTGTGTCTGTACCTCTCTTGGGTGCCACGTCACACTCGGTGCTCCTCCTCTGCCTTTCCGCATGGCTGCGCTTCAGAGGAAGGCCGCTGGCATCAGCTTCTGACAGAAAGAAAACAAGAAAGACGTGAAGAGCATCTC
>NW_011312910.1:0-357 GCF_000146605.3 Meleagris gallopavo | reverse complement strand
ACACTGCCATGGCAGATCAGGTTCTGGACCACCTGAGGACCCAACAGCCAGGAGTCTGGGTCCTGACGAGATGAGTCCCAGAGTTCCGAGGGAATTCACCGCTGCAGTCACCGAGCCACTCTCCATGGTATTTCAGAAGTCGAGGCAGTCAGGTCAAGTCCCTGCTGAGGAGAAAAAGGTGACAGCACACCTCTCAGGAAGGATAGAAAGTGTGACGCGGGGAACTACCAGCATGTCAGTCTCACCTCTGGGCTGGTCACGGATCATGGAGCAGATCATCCTGGAAGTGACTCTCAAGCACACATTCCAGTGCGTCACCACCCTGTGCGTGAAAAGCTGCCTCCTAAGAACCAACCT
>NW_011312906.1:0-326 GCF_000146605.3 Meleagris gallopavo | reverse complement strand
GAAGCGAGCCTTGGCCACCGCGCTGGATGTGGGTGCCACGGCTCTGGGCCACTTGTCAGCAGGGCCACAAATTCTATGGGGATGACAGTGATTACTATAGGAGCATGAAGATGCCCTGCGCTGCTCTCCCTGCCTGGGCTCACCTGTGCGGGCATCATCGCGTGCCAAACCCTCGGAGCTGAGGTAGGAGCGGTCGTTGTACGGCTTGTCCAGCTCATCCTCCTTGTCCTGGAAGTACTCAAAGGTGTCGAAAGGTGGCTCGGAGCTCTTCTCCGAGGGGTCCTGGCAAAGCTGGCAGTGGGGGCACAGCGGGGGGGATGGTTGTG
>NW_011312901.1:0-525 GCF_000146605.3 Meleagris gallopavo | reverse complement strand
CCTCCAAAGTTCCCCTCCACTGTGAGACGTGGAGCCCACAGCTGCTCCTCTGCCCTTTATTATTGCAGGGGGCTGTGGGAGGGCATCCCCAATCCCTCCTTAATCAAAAATAAACCTTAATTACAAAAGTATGGGGTGGCACCCCGCCCGTGGGAACAATGTGGTCTGTGGGGTGGACCCTGCGTGACGGTGACACTTGAGTGACGGTGACACCTGGTGACAGTGACACCCAATATCGCCCACTGAAGGTGACAATACTTGCTAGCCTCCTTGCAAGCACGTATTCAAATCCTTTAGTGCTCTTGGCCACGTTGCTTTTGAACCTGGCCACACCAAAGTCCTGGACTGCCCGTGAGACGCCAAAGAGGCTGGAGGAGACCACGGTGACACCAGCGACCCCACGTCACACCCATGCAGACCCCACATGTCCCCGACTGTCCCCAGCCCCCCTCCCTGTGCCCCTCCTCGTCACCTCTTCAATGACGGTGGCACTGCGCTGCGGTTGTGCCACCATGGCAGGGGGGA
>NW_011312898.1:0-371 GCF_000146605.3 Meleagris gallopavo | reverse complement strand
AATATGTGTAATGTCTACTTTCAAATAAGAGATCACACCACTCTATTGGTACTTCTGTAAGGTAAAAATGGCTTTCCTAGCACAATTATTTCCTTTTCAGCCATTACAGGAATTGGCCACATCCTTTCTAAGAAAAAAGTAGTTCTAAAAGAAGAATATTATCAGTCTACAACAGGATATGCATTCATGTTTTATTTTGCTTTTTAACGTGCTTGACAGCCTTTAAAACTTCCCTGAAAAACGTATTATCCTGTAAAATGCATATGGATCAAGGCATAGTTCAACCTTGCTGACATAGACAAAAGCAATTCATAGACTTAAAAATGATACAGAAATTTTTACTTTTTTTTCCCCAGACGTCACCATCTCAT
>NW_011312894.1:0-427 GCF_000146605.3 Meleagris gallopavo | reverse complement strand
AATATTGCAGATACATTCTCTGAATAAATTATTGTCTCTCTTGGATAATATTTCCTTCTTCGGTGTTCTCAATTGCAGTTTGCAGAAACTGTTACTGTCTGTGGAGAGTAGCACTTCCTGGTTACAGCTTACAACTTACAGATGCTTTTCCCTATAAAATTTCAAATTATCATTCTTTCCATTTCCTCAAAGCAGAAAAATATATATAGAAAAAAAACTTAATAGGTTGAAATTGGTAATAAAAGGATTTGTTTTCCCATGGAATGTGAAGTGACTGGACATAACAAGTGAACAAGAAGAGTTCAAAATTGTTAAAAGATGTGAGGATGTGCAGTAGTTAAACTTAATTTACTGAGATAGCATAGTGAGCATTGAAACTTGGGCAACTTAATGACTATTACTAATAAACTAAAATTTATCTTTTTTT
>NW_011312893.1:0-519 GCF_000146605.3 Meleagris gallopavo | reverse complement strand
GGAAGTTCCATACGAACATGTGGAGAATCTTTATGTTAAGGGTGATGGAGCACTGGGAAAGACTGCAGAGAGGTTGTGAAGACTCCTTTTATGGAGATATTCAAAACCTGTCTGGATGCCTGCGTATACAACCTATTATAGGGAACCTGCTTAGCAAGGGGTTGGACTTGGTGATCTCTTGAAGTCCCTTCCAAACCCCTGTGATTCTGTGATTCTGCGATCATCACCTTTCTCAAATTAGCACTATACTACTATCAAGTGAAAACATAAGGAAAGAAAAAAGGAAACCCCATTCCTTCTGGCTCAGGGGGAGATAATAACTCTTCAGTCACACAAATGCACTTCTTTGCTTGATTGCATGTTTATCACAGGGGCGGTTCCTCTACTGGGTGTCTAATTATCAAAGATAACACGTACCATTTTTGGCGCAAGGCAAACCAGGAGCGATTAGCTATAGGGCCAGTTGGCAATTTTTCAGAGGGCTTCAATCACCTCAGAGGGAACCAATTAATCCTCAGC
>NW_011312891.1:0-397 GCF_000146605.3 Meleagris gallopavo | reverse complement strand
GTACAAACTGGGCGTAGAAGCCCTTGGGAGCAGCCCTGCGAGGACTCGGGGATCCTGGTGGACAAAGAGCTGGACATAAGCCAGTAGTGTGCACTTGCAGCCCAGAAGGCCAACTGTATCGTGGGCTGCATTCAAAGAGGAGCGACCAGCAGGGAGAGGGAGGTGATTGTCCCCCTCTACTCGGCTCTGGTGTGCGGCCCCATGTGCAGCACTGCGTCCAGGCCTGGGGCTCCAGCACAGGAATGATGTGGAGCTTTTGGAGCAGGTCCAGAGAAGGGCCACGAAGATGATCAGAGGGCTGGAGCACCTCTCTTAGAAAGAAATGTTGACGGAACTGGGATTGTTTCTGTGGGAGAAGAGAAAGCTCTGGAGATAGCTCATGACAGGCCTTCCAAGA
>NW_011312888.1:0-344 GCF_000146605.3 Meleagris gallopavo | reverse complement strand
GTCTGTAGACAGCATTACAATTAATGTAGTGGATGTACTACATGCAGTACACTAAACTTGAAACAGAGACTGTTTCTTAACTTGCTGAAGTGTAGTGAAAATTTCCTAAGTTGAAAGTTGCATAAATTGATTATGAGTTGAGAGACCTTTAGAGCGTTAATGTAAGAACCTGGTCTCCACAAGCTCCAAGCTTCCTGTTTTAAAAATTGAAAGGTGTGACTGAATACTAGTAGTTTCTAGATCTCTCAAGCTGAATTCTGTGGACTACTAAATACCTATTTATTTATTTATTTATTTTTACTAGAATTTTGAAGGATCATGTTGTTTGGGATATGAGAATTGAA
>NW_011312887.1:0-346 GCF_000146605.3 Meleagris gallopavo | reverse complement strand
TGCGCCGAGGAATGTATTCACACATTCGTTCTTATAGGAGATAACATTTGAAAAATAGCATAAACAAAGAAATCTATTGTGCTGGCTTTACTGAGAAAGCAATTAGATTGACTGGAGATTTTTAGAAACATAATCCTGATTGCTACTGCGTGTGCATTTGCAGCTCACAAATTATTTCATATGTTAATAATTGTGTTTTTTCTTTTTTCTACAGTGGTATTATTTATTGTCTGGTAAGCATGTAGTTGATTCATTAAATTGTGTAGCTCCGTGCATTTTGATCTTTATTGATGTCTCTGAATTTGTGGCAAACTGTTTTAAAAGAGCAGAAACACATCACAGCCAG
>NW_011312886.1:0-350 GCF_000146605.3 Meleagris gallopavo | reverse complement strand
GGGGAAAAGAGGGTTTGTGTCAGTGTTATGGCATTTATTTAGAATCATTCCAAGCATCTTCCTATGTAGCAAGGGGAGTAAGTAATGGTGAAGAGTTCTAATTATTATAGCTATCTTCTGTTTGTGTTTTCCCTCCCTATGTATAACCATTTCATTTATGTTTTGTGTATCAGTTTATCTGTATCCTCTGAATAAGCCAGTTTATTATGGAAAATTTGACTATTAGTTTTCTTTCCTGCAGAAAATATTGCAACTACTACCTGAGAGGATTTTTTATCGATGGCATTTTCGCAGTATAGGTAAGAAGGAATGGTTTAAAAATGTTCTAGTAAAAATAAAATCTGTGTTTT
>NW_011312885.1:0-401 GCF_000146605.3 Meleagris gallopavo | reverse complement strand
TCCCTGTGTGCCTTGACGCTTTGTACCCTCAGCTAGGAGAGTAACTCGAACCTTGTGCTGTGAACACCTTGCTGTGTTGGGAGTTACAACATTTGGTGACTTCTCTGAATGAGCTTTGCACGTAGCAGAGAGCCATTAGTATCATCTCTTTGTTCTGAGTAAGACAAATATACCAATGGTCATGGCCAGCCATAAACAACAGGATGGAATAAGGCTTTTTGGTTGTTTTGTTTGTTTTTTTAGCAAGAACTAGTCATGTCATGCACAGTGCCTGAATAATGAATGAATGAGATGTCTGGAACTGGATTGAGGATATGGAGGGGATAGAAATGGTGCCTGCTGGGTTGCTGCTCCTGAAGCATAGCCTGAAATAGGACATTTCTTCTCACTCATGGGTCCCT
>NW_011312882.1:0-409 GCF_000146605.3 Meleagris gallopavo | reverse complement strand
AGGGCTGTGATCTTCTCTTTTGGGGATCCCAAGTGCGCTGAAGGGCTGCTAGCTGTAAGAGCAGCATCTGAATCTGGAGTCTGCTTCCTTTGGGGTGTGGGGTGAGCCCTTAGAATGGCGTGAGTGATTCCTGCTTGATTTCAGAGCTGTGAGCTCTGCTTTTCTGGAGGATCTCAAGCTGGATGGCTGTAATTAATAGGGCTATGTGCTAATTGCATCCATGCGGTGGGTGTTTTTTAAGGGCATTGTGTGCATCCTCGTTGTGTTTTAAATGATGTTCTGCGTCTCTTCTGATTTCATTTTGCAGCCTGATGGAGTTGAAGGATTGCCTGGGCTCCTCCAGTCAGTGGTGTGAGATGTGTCCAGCAGGTAATGAACATCATGCACCCCATGTTGGTGCGCTGCTTGT
>NW_011312880.1:0-335 GCF_000146605.3 Meleagris gallopavo | reverse complement strand
TATCTCCAGAGCTTTCTCTTCTCCCACAGAAACCAAATCCCAGTTCCCTCAACATTCTTTCTAAGAGAGGGGCTCCAGCCCTCTGATCATCTTCGTGGCCCTTCTCTGGACCTGCTCCAAAAGCTCCACATCATTCCCGTGCTGGAGCCCCAGGCCTGGACGCAGCGCTGCACATGGGGCCGCACCAGAGCCGAGTCGAGGGGGACAATCACCTCCCTCTCCCGGCTGGTCGCTCCTCTTTGAATGCAGCCCACGATACAGTTGGCCTTCTGGGCTGCAAGTGCACACTACTGGCTTATGTCCAGCTCTTTTGTCCACCAGGGATCCCCGAGTCC
>NW_011312874.1:0-315 GCF_000146605.3 Meleagris gallopavo | reverse complement strand
AATCTTAAGAGAACTATAGACATAACACTTGTGAACCTCCTAAACAAACTTTAAAAACAAACAAACAAACAAACAACAAAAACAGTTATCAATTCCTCTTTCCAATTTCCCCAATGTTTTGAATTAATTCGACAGCCATTGGTATTCTGAAATTATCAGCCACAATGCTAATCAATACCATCTCATTTCCTTATGGTTTCATCTTATAATACACATTCATCTGGTCTAGGAAGCATCTTTTGTTCAGCCCGTACTTGCATATTCCACAAATGAGACCCAGATAATGTCTGAGGCTCCCAGGTTTTACAAAAGTAT
>NW_011312872.1:0-311 GCF_000146605.3 Meleagris gallopavo | reverse complement strand
GATTCAAACCTGAAAAGCTTGGAACGGCCAGGAAAGCACCCTCCAGCACCCACTGCCAGGCAGTAAGAGACCGCCCACCCGGAAGGATCAGATCCCATGACTTCTGTAACGTATAGGGATAGGTGCCTGGAATTGGAGCATTAACACTTTAACTCCCAGTATACTACATGATGTATTGATGCGGAATACTGAGAACCAACCAAACAAAAAATATAAACCATGACATTCCACCCCTTATTCTACATCACTACATCATGCTTAATTTATATACATATATAAGCGAAAAAAGATGATTAAAATGCATTACACAC
>NW_011312865.1:0-304 GCF_000146605.3 Meleagris gallopavo | reverse complement strand
ACATTTGATCATTCTTCAAAGCACAAAATACGTAACTGCAATAAAGCATCTGTCATAACCCAGAAGTTTTAATAAGGTCAAATAGAGTCTCCATCTCTCAGATATTTAAATTCATGGCTTGAATTTGGAACCCATCAACATGCAACACTGAAAAGATGGAACAATTCCCCTCACAAAAAAGCTCACTGAGTGTCAGATAGTTGGTACAAGTACATAACCACAAGCATACACAGATTCACTATATTGTTAAGACAAAACAATGTTCAAATTATTTAACATGCAAAAAATAAAGGTAAATATAATA
>NW_011312864.1:0-384 GCF_000146605.3 Meleagris gallopavo | reverse complement strand
GGCGGCGAGGAGGACCGGCAGCAGCAGCAGCAGCAGCAGGAGGACCAGGACGACGAGGCCGAGGAGGAGCGGAGCCTGTGGACGGCCTTCAAGAAGCTGCGGGTGGACGCGGCGCGGTGAGTGGCGCGGAGCGGTGCGCGGCTGTCGGTACCGCGGTCAGCAGAGACAGAGCGCTCTGACAGATCTCTGTCAGGTCCCGTTTCTCACCGCTGACTGCAGAGGAGCTCAGGGCCGCACACGGAGTCGTCGCAGCCCGGCACCGGAAGCCGCGGGGCCGAATCGGGATGCTGACACCGTGCGCTGCGGCACCGCTGTAACGCGGCACTCTCTCTTTCAGCAGATGGATCGCGGCTCAGCCTGTGGGCGACGGGACGGTTCTCACGG
>NW_011312860.1:0-440 GCF_000146605.3 Meleagris gallopavo | reverse complement strand
ATATATATATATATATTCGGATTAGAAGAAAAGCGCGTTTAAACGCGTACGAATTCCGAGGAGACACCCGTGAACAAACTCTCGACGGCATTGCTATTAAGTAATAGTAAGAATAGCAGGAATAACAGCGATAATCACCTCGTTCGGGGATGGGCACCCGGGTCCGCGGGCACTGTCCGCTCCGAGGGGCGCTGCGCGGAGGGTCGGAGCGCTGCGCGTCTGTCTTAAAGGGCAGATCGGGGAAGGCTGCGCTGGTGCGCGGAGAGAGGAGGGGCAGAGATAAGTGGTCTGGAGAAGAGGATAGGACAGGGGAAAAAAAACCAACCACCCCGATGATGATGAATACATTGGAAAGTTTTTTTGGCCCTGGTGAGGGTGTCAGATTGAATGCTCTGTGCGCATGTGCGAAGGTGTCCAAACTGACAATGCTTGGGAGATGA
>NW_011312858.1:0-385 GCF_000146605.3 Meleagris gallopavo | reverse complement strand
ACTCCTCCTCCTCCTCCTCCTCCTCCTCCTCCTCCTCCTCCTCCTCCTCCTCCTCCTCCTCCCTCCTCCTCCTTCCCCATTGAAAAGGGCAGAATAAATACTAGGTCAAAATTCTCCCCTTGCCCTTTCAGTGGAAGAAATGGTTTGTCATCAGGGGAAATATTTCACTGAGAAAAGGGGAAAGAGAGAAGAGGTGAGGTAGTGACAAGAAGCAGAAAACTGCGGGTTCTGTCTTTTCCCTTTGCCACCACTGAACTACAAAAGGGCATTTATTGGCAAATCAGCAGCAGTAGAGTTTAGTTAATGTGTGCGTTTCATATTCTTGGATAAGAGATAGCAAAGAAGGTGGAAGTAATTTGGACTGTGAAGAAACAGCTGTATTTAA
>NW_011312857.1:0-426 GCF_000146605.3 Meleagris gallopavo | reverse complement strand
TTTCTGGTAGGTAGGAATATGGTCAATAGCATCAAGACATGCTCAGTACCACTGAGATGAGGATGCAGGAGGAGCTTGATGCCTGAGGAACTTTGCTGAGCATCGAATAGGCTGAAGCCAGCTGCACCAGCAGCACGGTGCGGCCAGAAAAGTGCGCTGAGGCGGACCTACAGATTGCCAGGCATACGGCCAGGCATGCCCGTCACTCCAGCTTCTACCTCAACTGTCTGCGGACCTGCAGTTGTCTGCTGGTGGGCACAGCTTTTTGCCCCAAGCCCTGAAGATGCTTGTGACTTGCCACCTGACAACCGTAGCCCTCTGAAGCCTGGAGCAGGAGGAATTGCCCCTGTGGCTGGATGACGTCCTGTGACACTTCTGCTGCTGCCTGGAGTACACCTCAGTTGCTTCCTTTTATGATAGTGAGAG
>NW_011312856.1:0-329 GCF_000146605.3 Meleagris gallopavo | reverse complement strand
AACACCACAGAGCTCAAAAAGCCAGACTAAGATCACCTAAAGAGCAGCTATAAAGCCATGACATTTAACAATTTTGTCTCTTTGATTTTCTTCTCCTCTCTATTATTTACTTTAAGTCTTGGACTGCATTGGCTGTGTTGGGTTTTGTAGATTTGTTTTATTTACACTGTTAAAACTCAAATCAAATATATGGGGAGGGAAGACAGTGTCTCTCCCATCTCTTAACCTCCTTGTGCAATAAAGGAGCAAGAGTCATTTCCTGCAGTTCTTGTTCAAACCCATCTACCCAAATGTATTCTCACGTGTAAACAACTTCTAGACCTTTCTCC
>NW_011312855.1:0-303 GCF_000146605.3 Meleagris gallopavo | reverse complement strand
ACCTCTGCTCAAATAGGATGGTGATCATCCACTCTTTCATCATTTATCTTTGTCTCTGAGCTCCTGAGGTTTTTTTTTTACTAAAGCAAATTTACCTCCAGTACTTCATCAAGTTTTCCTGTGTAATATCACTAAGTAAACAACACAGCGGTTTATTCATAAAATATTCATATTTCAAAATGTTCCTTCCCAATCGCCCCTCCTGGGTTTACCTATGTTTACAAATATGTAACGACCTTCCGTTAATATGCCTTGTCTGGGGAATGGTGAGCAGTGACCCTCCTTGAGGCAGAGCTCTGATGG
>NW_011312854.1:0-515 GCF_000146605.3 Meleagris gallopavo | reverse complement strand
AGGATGACATAGGCAGGGCTCCAAGATACTCCCCTCTATCCTCTTTCCGAGCTTCTCTCTATGCAAGCAAGGACAGACGAATGACCAGACCAATGACCCAGTGTAAAAGGGGTACAAATGTTAGGGGGGTAATTAAACAATTAAGAGGCTATGTTTATGCTTATGCTGTAAACAGACACCCAAAAGTTACGACCAAATGTTTGGTAAGAAAGCAATTGTTAGAAGGCAATTAACCAATTAAGATATTTGTGTTTGGGCAGCAAAGATTTGTGTTTACTTGGTGTTTGTATGATTAGTGAAGCATTGCGAAAGAGTACGAACCTGCAGTACTCAGCCAATGAGGAACCAGGGGAGAAAGAGATAAGCGTCGGGCAGTAGGGATAAAGATGTAGCACTGTTTTCTCCTGCTTGCAGGAGGCCCGCCATTGCAATCGCAAATAAAATCTGCTTTATCAGAGAGACCGTCCTAGAAAATTATTTTGGATATTTCCAACACGCATATCTGCCGGGATAGC
>NW_011312850.1:0-364 GCF_000146605.3 Meleagris gallopavo | reverse complement strand
GGGGAAAAAAAAAAAGCTGAATTAAGTACTAAGACCAGCAGAACTGTCAAATGTGTTAGACTATATTCACAAGCACTCATGTGTGATATGCAGGCACAAACATAAACATTTGTTTAGTTCGTGGTCTATTTAGAGTACAAGGATTTGGGGGAGGGCTTTTATCTTCATGCTGGAATTTGAATGTCTAATATCCTGCTAGGAGTGTTTGAAGCACTTCCAGAAGAACTGTTTTCCATTAGCAAGCGCTGACTCAACGATCTCTGTTGAGTTCATACCAAAAAAAAGTTTAAAAGAAAATTATTTGTTATTACTTCTAAAAGGTTAAATGATTTCATTTGGACCTCATTGTTTCAATCGTTATAGA
>NW_011312849.1:0-407 GCF_000146605.3 Meleagris gallopavo | reverse complement strand
ACATGTGACGCCTGATACTTTTCTTTTAGACAAACAGGGTGTTTTACTCATCACTTCAAATATAAATAGGTTTGCTTTGAAGTGACCTTTTATACTGTTTTAATGGCTTAAGATTTGTTTCCATCCTTGAAATAAAAGCAGATAACCACAGTCATGTTCACACTCTTTCACTCCATAAACCAGCAGAATCAAACATGCTCTGTCCATACAACCAAATGGTGTTCTCTGCCAAACTGTATGGAAGTAATATCATTTCAGGTTGTACCAAAATTGGCTGAGTAATCACAGCCAGCAGTTCTTGGACATTAACGTTATTGCATACAAAGCGGATGGTGATTCACTAGCTCTCCTGCTGCACTCTCCACAGCATCTTTAAACATGGACAACATATGAAACACCTTCTTAAG
>NW_011312847.1:0-442 GCF_000146605.3 Meleagris gallopavo | reverse complement strand
ATTTGGGAGAGTCCATTTTAAGAAAGAATACAGGAAGCATGTGGTATTTCAGGAGTTTGGCATATGCTAGACTACGTGAATTCAAGGACTTGGACAGACTCCCTGTCAGCAGACAGATTTCAGTTTGAATGTGGCCATTATGTTCTGAGGTGAGAAGAGTTTATGTTTATGCTTGTAAACAAACAGACCATGGACAGCATCTAAGGGCCAACTGCCAAGTGCTGAGGAGCCAGCATCCCTGGAAGAGAATGGTTGCCCTCATGCTCATGCAGTGATTCCTCACAAGGCCCAAGGCAGTAAGTTCACACACCTGCTTAACTTTTTTTTTCCTTAACTGCCAAGTAGGAGAAGCAGATAACATTAGCACATGCTTATTTAAATTTAATTAAAACAGCTGAGAGTGGAAATATGATATTAATATGTAATAAAGGTCAAAGTCTAG
>NW_011312844.1:0-381 GCF_000146605.3 Meleagris gallopavo | reverse complement strand
TTTCTCTACTATCCGGATGCTGGTGGGAATTTTGAAGAAAGTATGCATCTGTCTTTAATTTTCTTAAGATTGTACTGCGCCTTAAGATTCCTTCTGCTTTCAGGCCTAAGGTTCTCCATTTATATAAATAACAGTGATTTTTACTCTTTCATTTTGGACTGAAAGACATAAACCACAGTACGTTTCTTATAGAAAGATGGGGGACAGCACCTCTGATTCTGCATGCATGGTTGTCAGCATAGTAGATACAGTTCGGGTTTGATTATGATAAGAAGCATGAGTTAGAACTGATAATCAAGATCATGAGAATCCCCAGCCTTTCTATTAACTTTGATTTATTGATCATTATGAGTAGGAGCAGAGATAAGCTCTGGCTCGGAG
>NW_011312841.1:0-453 GCF_000146605.3 Meleagris gallopavo | reverse complement strand
AGAGAGCTAGGCTGTGAAATGCGTCCTGTTCAAATACTCCACAACTTTTCATAAACACTTCACAAATACGAATTTTGGAAGGTAAAGAGTAGAACAAACAAATCAGCGTCATGCTGGGAACATTACTTAAATTATGCTTCTTTGCAAGGTGGTTAAACAGGACCCCAAATTTGAATGAAACTGCAGGCACATCATGGAAGCTGAGTGGTTATTTAGGTCTCCACAGAATAAAAGATAATTTAAAATGTTAAACTACTAATTTTGATTAACAAAAGAGAAACGACATCTGAAATAAGCTTTAGGTATGTTTCAAGCTGTTGAAAGATGTTTTGCTCCACATGGCGAGATAACAGCAAGCTTCCTTTTATTTTTAAACAAACCAATTAGCAGTTTTGAAGTGAAATGTTACTTCTGTTTTCTATTTTTCCTGAGAAACTTTTCATATCAGAGGAT
>NW_011312839.1:0-343 GCF_000146605.3 Meleagris gallopavo | reverse complement strand
AAAAGAACCACACCAATCAAATACATTAAGAAACACGTTGTAAGAGTTATTGGTGAATCACACAAAGACAAAGTATTACAAGAAAATATGTTCTCCTTACAGAAAAGAAAAGCTGTCAATATCTAGATGTCAGATGTAAGAGTTACAAACGGTACTGAAATGCTCAGCTCAGTTAACAATTTCTTTTCTCTTTTTATTTACTACAGGAGAGTAAAATTTCACAAAGCACTGATGAAGCAGAACAGGTATTTTCTAAATGCACAAATTAGGTTCTTCTGGGGATGTAAGCTGCACGTGGTGCATACATCTGCTGAGCTGCAGAAATATGTCAGTGGTATCACAC
>NW_011312838.1:0-391 GCF_000146605.3 Meleagris gallopavo | reverse complement strand
AACAGATTTGCCTTCAGAGCAATTCTAATGAGGAACTGCACCCTGGAAAGAATTTTTAGGAATTATGCTGAGCACTGCAGTGAGGCAAATAGTAGCACATTAGTTAAATATTGTTACATTCCCAAAATCAATGGAAATTAAGATTTTCTCTTAATATAAGAAAAGCACAGAGGGAGGGGAAATAAAATAACTTGCTGACATTATCACCTCAGATTGTGATCATTTTAACATAAGTCAGAGCTGGAGCCTAAACTACCTACTACTGTGGCTGTGAGAGGCTGTCACAGTTTTTGAAAATACGTGCTCTTAGCTGAAAAAATATGTATCCTCTTAGCCGAACTGTTTTTTTCACCCTCTATTTACTGGACCAATACAGTTTAAATTGATTTTG
>NW_011312837.1:0-491 GCF_000146605.3 Meleagris gallopavo | reverse complement strand
GAAGGAAGGAAACACCTTTGGTTTGACAGGAGTTAAGAAGAAAAAAGAAATAATTTAAACAAAATCAGCACAGAAACTTAATGTGGTGTTATGCTTTACTTTTACAGTTTGCAAGACATATCAAGAAATCTGAAGGCCAGAAGACCCCTAAAGTTGAGTTACAAATCTCAATCTATGGTGTAAAATTCTAGATCCAAAACAAAGGTAGGATACATATTTATCTGTGATGTTAAAGAATAACTATGTACGGTTTCAGAGGTTTTATTGTCTTATACTTAAAAATGCATCACAGTGAAAGCAATTTCATTGTTATAAACGTTATCCAAATTGCTATTTTTCTTAGTACAAATGGGTAACATCTTCCCCAGAAGGAATTTGATGCTCAGGAATGTGGACCATAGCTAACGTGCTATTTGATTTTTTTGTAATCCTTCAACACCAGAAATTCACAGAAAGATTAAAATGCAGTGACAATTACATGTTAATTCTGA
>NW_011312836.1:0-312 GCF_000146605.3 Meleagris gallopavo | reverse complement strand
AACAATTTTACCACCAAAATTGTTGAAGCCAGAACTGAATTTCTCTAACAGTTAATGATCTTAGCAATCTAATCTTGAATTTAAAACTGGCACAAATTTAGATTTTGTTGCACTGAAGATTGCTTTGTAGCATTTGCTGTTAAAACATTCCAGGACCACTCAATGTTTTATTGAAATTCTTGAAAAACAACACTAAGCACAGAAAAAGACTTAATTTTAAACTAGCAATTTCAGCTTGTGATTGCTAAAAATATTTCGAGGAGCAACAAGCATCTTAATAACAACAACATGTGGATCAGAAACAGCTTTATA
>NW_011312834.1:0-466 GCF_000146605.3 Meleagris gallopavo | reverse complement strand
AGGACATAGATCTATTACAACTAATTTATCTCTTAAATTGTATATAAACCAAGTAACTCAGTGCAGTGACTAACACAGGGTTAACGTCAACGTTATGTTACTCTGTGCAGTTTCCTTTTCCAACCTTCAGTGCAGTTCCCTTTTTAATTTTTCATTGGTGGCAAAATATGGGAATGTCCCACAGGTGCTTCTGTTGTTGCAGTAGGAATCAGGTGGGTCAGCATAACTAGGCATATTATTTCATTTCAAATTATCTTATCATTTCCAGAGCTGAAAAACTTTTTAACAAGCACAGACCCACAAGTATGAAGCCCTCTTTTCTGCAGAACACCTCCTAACCAGGGACCTGTACAACACGCCACACTAATGTTTAATAAATGGACAATTGCTGCTTTGATCCTTCCACTTTCAGACCATTTTCTATTGCCCTTAAGGCTCAGTCCAAGCCCATCCCAGCCAAAATAGC
>NW_011312833.1:0-408 GCF_000146605.3 Meleagris gallopavo | reverse complement strand
GCTGGATGGCTGTAATTAATAGGGCTATGTGCTAATTGCATACATGCGATGGGTGTTTTTAAGGGCATTGTGTGCATCCTCGTTGTGTTTTAAATTATGTTCTGCGTCTCTTCGGATTTCATTTTGCAGCCTGATGGAGTTGAAGGATTGCCTGGGCTCCTCCAGTCAGTGGTGTGAGATGTGTCCAGCAGGTAATGAACATCATGCACCCCATGTTGGTGCGCTGCTTGTATGCAGGTAGGTTTGCGATGTGATCCGATCCCCCATGCTGACCATCCACAGCTAGATCAAGTTGCTCAGAGTCTGAGCCAGGCTCACCTTGAAAGGGCCAGCACATCCACCATGTCTCTGGCAACCTGTGCCACTGCCTCAGCACCCTCACTGTACAAGACATTTTCCTTAGATTTC
>NW_011312832.1:0-471 GCF_000146605.3 Meleagris gallopavo | reverse complement strand
AGTTCCATATAAACCGAGTGCTCTAGAACATCAATATACTAGATAACAGAACAGTAATTTTCATTGAAATACGGTAATGTTATTATTTTTGAAATTCCTTTTGGTCTATCTACTTAATACAGCAGAATATGAGTATATTAAAAATTTCTTATGTCACCAATGTGCTTTCATATTTCTTGATGGTTTTCAAGCAGTTTGCTCCTTTTGAAAGTGAACTTTGAAACTTCAACGGGCACCTCCAGCAGAAGTGATGCAAAGGCTGGCTATGCCTGGCTGCAGACATAGGGTGCACATGGGGCAGGAGGAAGCACAGCACAGCTCACATACTGAACTACTCTGCCTGGGAGAAATCAACTCTTGTTTCAAAACCTTAACTTTTTTTTTCTCTCCTGATGATTCTTTTAAAAAAATCATTAGTATAAACAGGATGGTATCATCTCCTTATTAAATACATAAGACAAATGGACAAGA
>NW_011312829.1:0-434 GCF_000146605.3 Meleagris gallopavo | reverse complement strand
GTAGATGAGCAGTGCGTGGATATGCCTGAATAGAGTTATGTACCTTATTGGTCAACTCCTCAGAATTTAAGGCATAGAAATATTTTAATCAAAAGCCATAGGAGAAAAAGCTTACCAGATTCTTTGAAACTATCTTTTTTTCATTCTCTACACAGTAATGAAAGTTGCTTCTGTTTTGTCCTCTGTAGTAATGTCTGAGCACTAACCACAATTCAGCCATTAATTATTCCTGATTTGAAATTGTATTTAAAAGCAGGCAGTTGAGCAGACTGTCCCCTAAAATGCATTTCCCCCTTTTTGTAGGATTTCAGAGATTTCCCCAGTGGATATATTATAATTTATGCATGCGTTCCTTGAGGGTTACATTTGGAATTGGAGATTGTTGTGCACAATTAGAAGGAGACTTGCTGAAATTACAGTGCTATGGAGATTTA
>NW_011312827.1:0-339 GCF_000146605.3 Meleagris gallopavo | reverse complement strand
CAAGAGCTACCACATTATGACTAAATATTTAATTATATATTAATACTTTACCTAAAATCTATGAATTTTTCAAACTGAATTTGTGTTAGCAGTCCTAATTCTAGAGAATCAAGTTAGCTCCATCAGTATAAGTAAAGAAAAACCTACCTGAGGTCTTCCTTGGCATAAACATTAAATTACACACACGGATGGAGTAACATATAGAGATAAATCTGGCACTTGGGTTTTTCCCCATTCTCTAATGTATTTTTTCCTAATATTCCACTCAGAAAACCCTAGAAATACTGTTAGTATGATATTCTCCTATATATATCTATTTCTACACAATGTTGGGTTTTT
>NW_011312826.1:0-361 GCF_000146605.3 Meleagris gallopavo | reverse complement strand
TAGATAATCCTTAAACCCCCTTTAACTCCTCCCTTCGCTCCCCATTCTTCTTTCTCCTTACCCTCACTCCCCCTTGCCGTAGCCTACGATTCCCTTGCCTGCTCTTCTTACCTGAGCTGCTGTCCCTTCCTTTACCTACCTGAGCTGCTTCTTCCTAAATTACTTAGCTGAGCTCCTGGCCCTCACTTTCCTACCTGATCTCCTGGCCCTCGCTATGTACTTTAGCAGATGTTTTCTCACTTATCTTCCTTACTGTTTGGCTCGTGTCACAGTTGCTTGTGATAATCAGTGAACGGAGCTCCTCCTCCTCACCTTCTGCCATCATTTACTTCCAAAGCCTCCGTGCTTGTCTGTGGAGCTG
>NW_011312824.1:0-338 GCF_000146605.3 Meleagris gallopavo | reverse complement strand
TCAACAAATCGCGAACCGGGACGGACGGACGGGACGGACGGGCGGGCGGGACGGGACGGAACACCTAAAGATCGATAAACGAAATTAAAAGGGGAAAAATACGATAAGAAATAAAACACGAGGAATGAATGAATGAATGAATGAATGAATGAATGAATGAATGAATGAATGAATGAATGAATGAATAAATAAATAAATGAGCGAGCGAGCGAGCGAGCGAGCCGATAAATAAGCAAGCAAATAAATAAATAAATAACAACAATAAGTAACAATAAAAACAACATTTAAAAACAAAGAGACAAATACGCGGGCACGTAAATAAATAAAAAATAAAAAAT
>NW_011312823.1:0-386 GCF_000146605.3 Meleagris gallopavo | reverse complement strand
AAATACAATTTATGTCTGATTATGTTATCGTTCTAAATAAGCGTTGCAATAATATGGTCTAAGGAATCTCTGCAAGTATATTCTACATGAATATAAGCTATAGAAATTAGAATAATAAGCTGATTAGCTGATCTTTCAGAATGTGAACAAATGGATACTGAAACAACATAGAATTCTCATATGCCATATTATCAGCTTCACTGATATTTTATTTAAAAAGAAAACAAGGTGAAAGATATGAAATAGATTCAGTAATTTAGAAGCACAGATATTTCACTGACTATCTATTGCCCATAGTATTTAGTCCATACCTGGATCAGAATTGCTCAGCTACTGAAGATTTTTCAGATGAATAAGAAATCTCTAAATGTAAGAAGAGTGCTCAC
>NW_011312822.1:0-426 GCF_000146605.3 Meleagris gallopavo | reverse complement strand
ACATAAGACTCCATGAACTTGTAACATTGGCCTTGAAAGAATGTGCAGTGCACAGAATTAAATTAAATCTCACAACCCACCCTCCACCAGACCTGTCTTTCCAGAAAGTGCACTGCACGCAGCTCAGTCAGGCAACCAGCATCAACACCTGTATGCTTTTCTCCTGCCTGCCTCCAAAAGCACTGAAATGCTCATTTCTTCTATACTACAAATACTGTCATGGCTTTGGTTACAAAATGAAAAATTGATTGCTCAGAAATTTGCACCATGTAATAATAAACCATACACTCATACGCTTGTAGGTGTACAATGCCTTTCTCTAAGTTTCAACATGATCTTAAGCTACAGCGCTTTTTATTCATTTACAAGGATTCAGCAGCTCTGAGATTATGGTCAGGCATTCCCCAAAGATACATGCTACACAGC
>NW_011312820.1:0-435 GCF_000146605.3 Meleagris gallopavo | reverse complement strand
CACCAATCTACTAAATGCACATACTTGTAATTCAGTACAGAACATCCAGATGGAATGAAGAGATGTTATCAAGTTCTGCATTATTAGGACAGAGATGCCATACATTTCAGAGCCTGGAATTAATGACTGAAACTGACAGTGCTCTTCAGTGAGGAAATTAGATTTGTCTTATCAAGAAGATACAACAAAGATCTCTTGAATCTGTTTGTCTCTGGTTTTCCCTATGACTTAAACAATCCATGTGATTTTAGATTGTGTAAGTCACTTCCCAACCCAACAGTGTCGGCAGAGTTTTTTCCCTAGAAACAATCATAGAACAGAATCGTAGAATCATTATGGTTGGAAAAGACCTTTAAGATCATCTAGTCCAACAGTCCATCTATGACCAGCACTGACCACTAAACTATGTCTCTCAGGGCCATATCAACGTGGTAC
>NW_011312819.1:0-304 GCF_000146605.3 Meleagris gallopavo | reverse complement strand
GCCCCAGGTGTTGCCAACAAAACAGGAGGCAAGGGAATGCCCAGGCAAAGGCAAGGGCCAAGAGAACATGGAAGGAAATGCCAAGGATGAAATGCCATACAATACGGCAGGGAACGACCAAAACTGAATGCCGACATGAATGTGGCAACACAAGCCAAGGGTCATTAGGCCAAGAGAATGGGGCAAGGAACACAAAATAGGAGGACAAGAGAATGTAATAGTGAAAACAGTGCAAGACCAGAGACAAGCAAGACACAGAACAAAGAGGATAGGCAGCCTTCTGGGCACCATGAAGCGCAATTCA
>NW_011312817.1:0-417 GCF_000146605.3 Meleagris gallopavo | reverse complement strand
TCATCACAACTAGTAATACATATGTTGCACTTTTCAGTCCGAAGCCTTCAGGCATCACTTCAGTTCTAGCTCATGACTTTTTTGTTTCCTTAGAGCAATAATAGCATGTAGTATATGTAGGAAGTCAGATACTGTCTTGTATCTGTACGGTATTTGATTTGTGTTTGTTACAAGTGTTTGTCTTTTTCTTATTCTTAGCATCAAATTCATAAGCTTGCTCACAGTCAAGTTCTGTATCTTTGAAAGCATAAACTGAAAATAAGCCAAATATATTCTCTTGCTCAATATTTCATATAAATTCAACTTTATTATTATTATTAATGTACTTTAAGAGAACAATTGAAAAGGTTTTTAACATGCAAGGTGAATCTGGTTAGTAATTGACAGCAGCATTTGGGCCTGTTTAAGCTGGTGTTG
>NW_011312815.1:0-350 GCF_000146605.3 Meleagris gallopavo | reverse complement strand
TTCTGTTTTTGGGGGATGGCAAGTGCACTGAAGGGCTGCTAGGTGTAAGAGCAGCATGTGAATCTGGAGACTGCTTCCTTTGGGGTGTGGGGTGAGCCCTTAGAATGGGGTGAGTGATTCCTGCTTGATTTCAGAGCTGTGAGCTCTGCTTTTCTGGAGGATCTCAAGCTGGATGGCTGTAATTTATGTGCTAATTGCATCCATGCGGTGGGTGTTTTTAAGGGCATTGTGTGCATCCTTGTTGTGTTTTAAATTCTGTTCTGCGTCTCTTCTGATTTCATTTTGCAGCCTGATGGAGTTGAAGGCTTGCCTGGGCTCCTCCAGTCAGTGGTGTGAGATGTGGTCCAGCA
>NW_011312810.1:0-466 GCF_000146605.3 Meleagris gallopavo | reverse complement strand
TTGGAAGGCTGTCATGAGCTATCTCCAGAGCTTTCTCTTCTCCCACAGAAACAATCCCAGTCCCTCAACATTCTTTCTAAGAGAGGTGCTCCAGCCCTCTGATCATCTTCGTGGCCCTTCTCTGGACCTGCTCCAAAAGCTACACACCATTCCCGTGCTGGAGCCCCAGGCCTGGACGCAGTGCTGCACATGGGGCCGCACCAGAGCCGAGTCGAGGGGGACAATCACCTCCCTCTCCCTGCTGGTCGCTCCTCTTTGAATGCAGCCCAGGATACAGTTGGCCTTCTGGGCTGCAAGTGCACACTACTGGCTTATGTCCAGCTCTTTGTCCACCAGGATCCCCGAGTCCTCCGCAGGGCTGCTCCCAAGGGCTTCTACGCCCAGTTGGTACAAGCATCTGGGTTTCCCCTTCATCAGGGACATCAACAGTGGGGTTGAGTGCACCCTAAGGACACCAAGCTGTGGG
>NW_011312807.1:0-371 GCF_000146605.3 Meleagris gallopavo | reverse complement strand
GTTTCTATTCTTGGAACTGCTTTTCCTTTCCTGAGCGTATTCCCTCTGTTTGTAAGGATTTCAAGTGATTTTTGCTTTGCTCTCCTTGGCTTTTATTACTTACTCTTTCTTTCCTTTTGCTGGTTTTTCCTGGCTTTGGTTTGCTCTTTGGTTATTGTTGGTATCGGGGCCTTGCATTGCTGTTAAATTTTGGTTCTTTCTTTCCATTGTTAAGCACTGGTGAGCTTTGTTCTCTCTTTACTTTGTTAGGATTCTTTGCTTTGCCATGCTAGTGTATTGAATTCATTGGCTTTCCTCTTGTATTTCTCATCCTCGCTTGGCTTTGCTTCGTTTTCATTCCTTGTTTTGTTTTGGTCTTTTTTATTTTTATT
>NW_011312806.1:0-430 GCF_000146605.3 Meleagris gallopavo | reverse complement strand
GCAAATTCTACCTTCTGTGTCTAACAAATAAACAGTTCCAGGCAAATTCTCTTATCAGGAGATGGAGTTCTCCTCTAAAGCCTGTGCCTCCCATTTTCCTCCTTCGTATTCCATTCGTTATGATAAAGCAATTCCCAATCTTCACAGAAATGGCAAGCACGTACAGCTTAGCATGCTGTTTGTTTTCCTGCCTAGAGTCATGGAGCCATTTCTCTGCTTCCTGAAGGTGAAGGATCCAACTATGTCTGGGTGTGGAATGTGTTAAAGCCTCCTACTTCATAGTGTCTTGACATAAACAGGATAATATTCAGTCCTGGCTCCATAAAGTAATGTGGAAAGCATTTGGCAGCGTTCCTAAATTCCTGCTGTTTAAACATGAAGAAGCAGATCATTTCTGCATACCAGCACTGATTTATAGAAACTGAAGGCT
>NW_011312805.1:0-465 GCF_000146605.3 Meleagris gallopavo | reverse complement strand
TCCCATATTTCTGTTTCTATAACTGGAGGACAGCTGAACTGACGGCTCTTGTTTATTCTTGTTGGTGGTTTTGTTGTTGTTTGTTTGTTTGTTTTTTAAACTAGTCAGAAAATGATGAGAAGATTGTAATATATGACCACATTGGGCCAAACGTCTGCATGGGGATCACAAGGTAAATAAACTAAACTTTTGTTGTTCTGTTTCTTTTTATTAGGGAGGGGAATGTGTGCGGTAGTTTCTTTAATTTTACGTGTAAGTCAGTAATTCTTCAACTTCGTGATTTGAATTGGAAGCTGTGGGATTATTTTAAAGTTGAATTCAGCCAAATTAGCAAATGAAGCAGATACTTGTATGGAACCAAACAAGGAGGAGGATGGTGTATGCTGAATAGAAAATATGATACTATACAAAATGAGTAAGGAACCGACCTGTGCATACTAACAACTAGCCATGTAGAACATAATT
>NW_011312802.1:0-458 GCF_000146605.3 Meleagris gallopavo | reverse complement strand
GCCACTTACCATCCCTAAGTATTGTAACTACCCAGATATAAAACCAAATAATTATGAGATAAATTATGAATTCTATCTATTGAAAGTAGTTGCATAATCTCTGTTGAAACTTTCAACAATGCTGATTTTTCTGAATAAATCAACCTGATAAATTGCAACAACAATTCTTATATTTCAAAGAGTTCTTAAAAGCTCCATATAAAAGTAACCCTGAAGTGTTCTATACATGGAATGTAAATATAAATAGATGTCTGGAATGCAAAATATCTAATTAAAGGGGAATACCTGGCTTACAACCGCAGCATTAAAATAAATTGGGAGACAAAAGAGTGATTTATTAGGCATACAGGCACACAACAAATAAGGAGCAAGCGATAACCTAGATGCTAACAAAACAGCAACTTGGAGATCTTGAAGAGGTTCAACCAGCAATTTGAAACTGCTCAGAATCAGGCAGC
>NW_011312797.1:0-488 GCF_000146605.3 Meleagris gallopavo | reverse complement strand
GTGGCTGTGCTCTGTGTGTAAATGTACACACAGTGGTGCTGCCTTCACACACACACTTTCATCATTACATTCCTTTCATTTTCTTCTGGGAATAGCTATACTGCAGTGTTAATACTACCGATTGTTTGTGATGTTACCATGCAGTTATGCTCCCATAAAATTTAATCATAAATACAGTGTACAGTGTTAGAATTTCAACATATATGACCAAGCATATTATTTGCTGTCTATATGAGGCATTTCTAAGATTTCTAAACTTCTTTTTCTTTTAATTCAATACATTGTACAAAGCTTGACACAGATCCAGCAGCTGCTAAATGTCGCAGGGACTGCCAGGCAGCCCTATGGCAATAGGTTGTTACCTGCTTCTGCAGGGAACAACCTTCCCACATCCTGTCATATGTTGTGTTATTCTATGCACAATTATCTTATTTTATTGTAGTCTTTTTGTTAGTTGTGCACAGTAAACATTGGCCTCTCTGTATCCA
>NW_011312794.1:0-492 GCF_000146605.3 Meleagris gallopavo | reverse complement strand
TTTTTTTTTCTTCTTTCATTTTCATATTTGCAATATAGTCAGACATGAAAACAAAGCATACACCAACATATATTTCAGTCATTCTCCTGCCAGTTTCTGAGGTAGGATAAGTAACACTTGTTCTAATTACTGCCATGACATGGAAAACTGTATTTTTTCCCTTCCAAATCGTGAACCCTGCTTGCCTTGTAGTGACAGAGCTGCCTTTGTTGCCTTTTCCTGCTTCCTTTCAGCCTCTCCGATGTCCTTCCGCAGCTGCTTTGAAGGATCACCTCAGGTCCCCTCGCTCGCTGAGATGCAGTGTAGCTGTAGCAAGTGCTGATGTGAGCGAGCCAACTTGGAGAGCAGCTCACCATGTGTTCAGGAGGGAAGTTCTGCAGAGCACCCATGTGAGCCTGTTAATGAAGCTGCAGGGAGGCTGCTTGCACAAGGGGCGCATTCAGCGAGGTTTCTAAATTGCCATTGGAAAGCTGGCAAGGTTTTAAATAGGGC
>NW_011312793.1:0-485 GCF_000146605.3 Meleagris gallopavo | reverse complement strand
CCTCAGCAAGTTTGCTGATGATACGAAGTTGGGAGGATTGGCTGACACGCCTGAAGGCTGTGCTGCCATTCAGCGAGACCTGGACAGGCTGGAGAGCTGGGCAGTAAGAAACCGGATGAGGTTCAACACAAGCAAGTGTAGGGTCTTACACCTAGGGAGGAATAATTGCATGCACCAATACAGGCTGGGGATGAGCTGCTGGAGAGGAGCTCTGCAGAGAGGGACCTGGGCGTCCTGGTGGACGACAGGTTGGCCATGAGCCAGCAGTGTGCCCTCGTGGCCAAAAAGGCCAATGGCATTCTGGGTGCATTAAGAAGAGCGTGTCCAGCAGGTCCAGGGAGGTGATCCTCCCCCTCTACTCTGCCCTGGTAAGGCCTCATCTGGAGTACTGTGTCCAGTTCTGGGCTCCCCAGTACAAAAAAGACAGGGATCTCTTGGAAAGAGTCCAGCGGAGGGCCACAAAGATGGTGAAGGGCCGTGGAGCA
>NW_011312792.1:0-468 GCF_000146605.3 Meleagris gallopavo | reverse complement strand
AGTTAAAGTCACATTTAGACAAATTGTGTAATTTTACAAAGAAAGACTGATTATTTCAATTATCTTTCATAAACATGTTTGCTGACAAGATGGAAGTCTTCATGTTTTAAACTATTATCTGGCAGTACATGGAGTATTTCTCTTCACTGATCTCAAAATCTTCTTTCAGACTACATTTCCTGTAATCTTCTTGCCTTCAGTTAACCTTAGTTCATTCACTTTAAGGTCATTGAAGAGCTCATCGTTTTACACTACAAAATTAGGGCTGAAAGAACATCTCCTCCTTCAGGATAAGTCTTGCTATCCTGCATCTATTTCTGGCAGAAGTTAGTATAGACTGCTCATAGAGACCTTCAGTAATGGAGATTTCACAATATTCTCTGATTACTTGTTGCAGCAGTCTTCTTAACAGAGCTGCTCTATAATCAGCACAGAAAACAAGGGATTAAAATTATGCTTTACCGATAG
>NW_011312791.1:0-441 GCF_000146605.3 Meleagris gallopavo | reverse complement strand
TTCCACATAGCGCCCTAGGAGATGTCTCTACAAATAAAGTTGAGAAGAGCCTGACACATGGACCCGTGCTCCCATCAAAGTCTGGCTCACAGCCCTGCTAGCCAGAAACCCACAGGATAAAGCGTTGGTGACACCTCTGTATAACACTGCATAGCCCCTCACTCAGAACTTTGCCTAAAGCTGACAGCTCCAATTGTGCAAAAGAAATATTTATAGCCAAAATCTTATCAGAGGCAGTGTTAGCTTTGCATGTAGAAGGCTAAGAAAGATATTTAGAGTGACAATAGAGTGATAGTTAAGTATAAATAAAGATCATGAGCAGAAAAGGAATGAATTTACATATCTGTGTAATGTAAGAAACAGATTCATTGTGGTATCATGACTCAAAGGACCAGGCATATCTTCTGCTGCACAGAGTTAGAGATGGTTGTTTTAAATGGG
>NW_011312787.1:0-379 GCF_000146605.3 Meleagris gallopavo | reverse complement strand
ATCTACTCCTTCATATTGTTCAGAGTTATTACTTTTTTGCTTTCTTCCTCATCCCTTCTACCTTAATTCTTATTTTTGTTGTTGTTTTCTTTGTTTTGTTTGTGTTTTTTTTTCTGTGTGTTTTTAAACATTGTGTGATTATGGATGTTGAAAGGAACTGTGTTGTTCTAATATAGGCAGAATTGGATTTATGTTGCTTCTGGTCGGTCTGGGATGTGTTTGTCATTAGATAGCCAGGGCAAGTTTTCTGTACTGATACGGGTATTCAGCTGCACTGCAGTCCCTTTCTGTTAAGCTTAGGTTGTTATAACAGGCGATGTGCTTGCTGTATTTAATTTTCCACAAATAAATATTTTTTCTGCTAATGACTATAATTATC
>NW_011312786.1:0-325 GCF_000146605.3 Meleagris gallopavo | reverse complement strand
TTTTTTTTTTGCATAATTTAATCTGAGTTTCCTCAGAACTCAACAACCTGTTAACCATGGCCTTACAATGGCAAAGTGAGATGGAAGAATGGGGAGAGAGTGAAGAGTAAAGTAGTTAAGTTGGCATTATTTTTCCGCTAGAAAGCCGTAGCGTGTTAGACACTTCTGGAAATAATTTATTTCATTTAATATAAAGTATGACATAAATAAAGGTTTAGTTCTCTTGGTGTACACAACCACCTCCATTTATTTGATGTGATTTTATACTAACATGATAAATTGGTGCAGCTTTTTAATGGACATTTGAGTCAAACAAATATAAATT
>NW_011312783.1:0-308 GCF_000146605.3 Meleagris gallopavo | reverse complement strand
GCATCACTGATGCCTCCATACGTGTGCACAAACACGTGTGTGTTGTGTGCATATGTGTACCTCCAGTGTGCACAGTGCAGTGAGTTGTGTGCGCTCACTGTCATGTGTGCACTGCATGCATGTGTCACTGCATGTGTTCATATGTGTTACATGTGTGCACTGTCACACGTGCACAGCAGTTGTACACAGATGTGCACTCCATGATTAAGTCCGTTCCTTTGTGTCTGTGCAACATCGCACGTGTACACCAGTAGATGTGCACAACACGGCACATGCATGTCCTTAGCATGTTTTCTGGAGACTGGTAA
>NW_011312782.1:0-438 GCF_000146605.3 Meleagris gallopavo | reverse complement strand
ATGAAGGGGAAACCCAGATGCTTGTACCAACTGGGCGTAGAAGCCCTTGGGAGCAGCCCTGCGGAGGACTCGGGATCCTGGTGGACAAAGAGCTGGACATAAGCCAGTAGTGTGCACTTGCAGCCCAGAAGGCCAACTGTATCCTGGGCTGCATTCAAGAGGAGCGACCAGCAGGGAGAGGGAGGTGATTGTCCCCTCGACTCGGCTCTGGTGCGGCCCCATGTGCAGCACTGCGTCCAGGCCTGGGGCTCCAGCACAGGAATGATGTGGAGCTTTTGGAGCAGGTCCAGAGAAGGGCCACGAAGACGATCAGAGGGCTGGAGCCCCTCTCTTAGAAAGAAATGTTGAGGGAACTGGGATTGTTTGTGTGGGAGAAGAGAAAGCTCTGGAGATAGCTCATGACAGCCTTCCAAGACTCGAAGGGAGCGCAGTAAGCAG
>NW_011312772.1:0-414 GCF_000146605.3 Meleagris gallopavo | reverse complement strand
TTGAGACGGCTTGGCTGCTGCTTCGTGCTGCTTTATGTAAGCAGACTGACATAGGATGCCTTGACAGTAAGCTTTCTCCATCTCACACTGCCTGAAAAGCCACATTAACACACTCGGAAGGAACAGCTTCTGAAAAGCCTGATGTTCTGTGGCTGTATTTATGCTGCAGAGAGCTGGGTCTGTGCCAGAAGCTTGTGCAAACAACAGAATCTCAATTCTAACAGACAGGAAGATGACAAAGATTTAAGTGTTTGTTCTCTTTCTTGTTTTCTTTTTTTCCCAGTGGCAGAATTCCCAACAACAGCACTCCTCGTGGTGCTTTGTTCTGAGAACAGGAGCGTTGCCAGATTTGCCACTTGAGGTCACATCTGCAGGCTGAGTTTTTAATTGGATTTGAAGCTCTGTTGACTAGGG
>NW_011312767.1:0-503 GCF_000146605.3 Meleagris gallopavo | reverse complement strand
TTTATTTTTCAAAGTATTAACATTTCTCATTTATCCACTAGAAAAAGCTGACTACACCACAGAGGATCATCACTTTAGGTTTCTGTTGTGAGGCCAATTTCCTCTTAAACAAGGAAATGCAAACAAAGTACAAAGCCAAGGTTCAGAAACTGTCAAAATAGGCATGAAACATATTTGGCTCCTTTTAAAAACTATTTTTTTTCATTGAAACTAAGATTGTAGTCACAAACATGAAGGATTTTTTGTAATGTCCCTGTCTCAGCCACCAGATGGGTTTTGGCAGTACCTACCCCTTGCGTGCCTGTAGTCATCTAAGATATAGTTGTTTATGCAGATCAGAAAATATAACAGTAATGCAGTGTTTCTCAAAAGAGTACAGAATGAAGTTGATGTTTCTTACATATTACATGCCTGTAATCCAGGTTACAAAGTAGTGAGGAAAGAGTGAAAGTACTTTTGTGCTTAAAGGACTGAACCAGAGTCCCACAGAAACATGTTCTGTC
>NW_011312766.1:0-439 GCF_000146605.3 Meleagris gallopavo | reverse complement strand
AATGCATGTTTACACAATGCTGAAGTCAAGTACGCTGATGCTGTACATAGATCTTACGCTTTGCTTGATGGTTCTTCAGAGGAGATATGGAAACATATTAAGCTGCATTTTTAGCATATTACATCTCTCCTCTGTAGGATAAACAAAACCTCTCATTTGCTGAGAAAAATGCTTACAGTCTTTGTTGTGCTCTGTGAATACACAGACTTTTACCTTTCCAATCACAACAAATTTCACCTT
The DNA here is from genome assembly GCF_000146605.3 of Meleagris gallopavo. NCBI lineage: Eukaryota > Metazoa > Chordata > Aves > Galliformes > Phasianidae > Meleagris > Meleagris gallopavo. The sequence continues at coordinate 199 of NW_011312766.1, read as the reverse complement.
CACTAAGCTTGTCAACAAATTACAGAGAAAATCATGCTAATGAATCGATAGCACATCTGTGATAGGAAGACAGCACAGGACTAAAGATACAAACTATGAAAGTATTTCCATCATTTAAAATGCATTTCAGCTTGCCCGGAATCTTGAAGACAAGTTTATTCACTAAGTCTCACTCGGAATTGAGTGCTACTTTAGAATC
>NW_011312765.1:0-309 GCF_000146605.3 Meleagris gallopavo | reverse complement strand
AAATGACTATAATCAAAGGAGATTAGAAAAGTCATCTGTTTACTTTCATGCTTGCTAAATCATTTATAAACTGTCACTTGAATTCCATCTTTCCCCTTGGTAAAGCTTTCCACAGAGAAGCAGCAAGACATTGCAAAACAGCAATAAAAATTGGGAAAAAGCCACTTCAAAAAAAGGACTGTGTTAAGAATATGACAAGTATTGAAATTTTGTTGAATTTGTATTTCTGCCCTTTGATTTGCAACAATCAAAGCCATCAGGCAGAAAAGAAGGTAAGAAGAGTAGCGTATTTTTAGACTGAACTGCTGA
>NW_011312764.1:0-459 GCF_000146605.3 Meleagris gallopavo | reverse complement strand
AAGTCCGGCTAAACAGGGCTCCACAGCCTTTTCCTCGCCCACCGTGCTGGCCTTCTAGGATAACTGGGAGGAGCTCCGGTTAGTGAAGCAGGAGCTGCCGTGCGTAGAAAGCCGTGCTGACTGGCTGTGATCATTGGGTTGTCCTCGACGCGCCGTGTGATGGCACTCGAGACAACGTGCTCCACGACCTTCCCTTGTACCGAAGTCAGACGGAGGAGCCTGTAATTCATCGGAGAGTCATAGAATCATGGAATCATTTGAGTTGGAAGGGAGCTTTAGAGGTCATCTAGTCCAACTCCATTGCAATCAACAGGGACATCTAAAACTCGATCGCGTGCTCAGAGCCCCGTCCAGCCTGACCTTTGTCTTACATTCTTTACCGTCAGTAGCCCATTTGTTCTCTCTCCTTATCTTAATTGGGTAGACTCTTCCATCTGCTTCTTTGTGCCGGGTTGGCTG
>NW_011312763.1:0-315 GCF_000146605.3 Meleagris gallopavo | reverse complement strand
CCTAAACTTTCCTCACAGTGATTTAATAGATTTCCCACCTTACCAAAAAGAAATGTAAAATAAAGTCAAACTACAAGTGTGTATAGATTCCTGTGACTGGATAGCAAATGAATAAACTTAGGCTTCACTTATAAAGTGTTTACTTCGACACTTGCTACAGAATTTGTCTGTAAAAGGGAAGGCTATATGTGCAATATAATTATTTTCCTACCTATTTTTGTCACAACGTTTCCTGAATTCTTTCTTCACCGCCTGTACATAACCTCAAAATACTATCTTATGGTCATAAAACTCTTATGTTATGTAAATATATTT
>NW_011312762.1:0-475 GCF_000146605.3 Meleagris gallopavo | reverse complement strand
CCACTTACACAGAGAACTAAAACGTGAAGTAAGTAAGTTTAAACTTACCATTTAAATTCCAGACCAGCAATGGGAAAGAAGTTCTTAACATTGTGCAGAACTAATTTACCATTGTCAGATGCAGAAGAGCCCAGCTATATAAAATAAAACAACAGTAATATGGTTATTGGCAAACAGTTTTTCTCCTTCTACCAACTATGCAGATCAGAAAACAACTCACAGAGGTCACTGTAATTTTTAAGTTTAACAGACACATATGGCAAGATATATACTCATCAACTATCAGAATTAAATAGGTTTCCCCTATAACAGCAAGTATCCTTTGAACTCTGCCTCTAAAATATGCATCAGATGCAAGAGTGAGACTCTGCAAGACTACAAATTAAGTACAGGCTCCCTGAAACACATTGACAAGCTCTCCAATGAAATCACAGTGATCACAGAAAAGCCATTACTTGAGCTTGGTATTCACATC
>NW_011312760.1:0-440 GCF_000146605.3 Meleagris gallopavo | reverse complement strand
ACGGCACTTGGAGCACCGCAGCTCTGCTGCCACCTGTTGGACACAATACAGTCATGAAGGCACTGCCTGCATCCGGCTCTTGCACAAACCTGTGCTCCTTGCTCGGAGCACATGGCTGCACTCTGTGCACCATGTTGCTTACCACCAGAGAAGACTCAGGTACCCAACAGCATTTTGGCTTCCATCTTGTCTGATAACTGCTCATTATGCACAGCCCTCATCTTTGCTTCGGTTTGGTGAGGTGGGGACTGCCATTGCTTCCTCAGTCCCACACACCCCTTCCCATCCCACACTGCCATGGGAGATCAGGTTCTGGACCACCTGAGGACCCAAACATCCACGAGTCTTTGGGTCCTGACGAGATGAGTCCCAGAGTTCCGAGGGAATTCACCGCTGCAGTCACCGAGCCACTCTCCATGGTATTTCACAAGTCGAGGCAG
>NW_011312759.1:0-480 GCF_000146605.3 Meleagris gallopavo | reverse complement strand
AGTTCACAAGCTCTGGTATCATTTAGCAGTCTATCCTTGTTTTTGTATTTAGCAGTCACTCTGAAATGAGAGGGGGGCAGAAGAGGAGAGAAGAGGAATTTCTGGACCCTCTCTTGACTTCTTGATTCTGAAGTCTCGAAACCCTGGCTGCCTAGTTTGGTCTAATAAAAGACAATACCCTCCTGGAAATCTTTGCCCTGCAGCAACAGCTATAGCAATGCTCTTTCTAGAGTTGTAACACAGGCAGCTGGCCTGAATCCCCCATCAGAATTATTCCTTCCTATTACCATCACCCTTATTTATCCTCAGTACTTCCTGCCATTTGCTGTTTTGCAAATCCTCAAGAAGAAAAACACTCACCCTGTCAGCTACTTAGTGAAGATCCCTAGTGTGTGTGAGCCAGCAGCACTGAATTCCCCAGCAGCATGAACAGACTGCAAGGCAGACAGAACCTGCCGCTCCAACATCAGGCATGTGTTG
>NW_011312757.1:0-462 GCF_000146605.3 Meleagris gallopavo | reverse complement strand
TGGAGCCTGGCTGCACCTCTCTCAGAGCTCATGCAAGGGCTGACTGCAGCTGGGAAGGATCTCCTTCTGGAGGTCCCTCCTTGGTGATGCTTTTCCTCTGCACCTGGAATCTTCTGATATGGGGAGCAATCTTCTTCCCTTCCTTTATAGTACCTCTCTGCTGTGCCAGTCCTCCCACCATCACACCTCCGTTGTAACGCCTTTCCTAGTCACAGAATCACAGAATGGCCCGGGTTGGAAGGGACCTCAAGAATCATTTCTTGCAATACCAATTCTTAAAAGCAGTTTTACAATGGAGTATGAAATCTAATCCACTTACAGGATGGAGTTGCTCGAGAATACTAGAGTTTGCAGATTCAAAATCAAGCCTAGAATGCCAGACCTGAAGACTTTTCAGGAAATACGACAATGAAAGATAACATTAAATAAGTAAATAACCCAATACAGCCACGTTATTTTAAA
>NW_011312756.1:0-315 GCF_000146605.3 Meleagris gallopavo | reverse complement strand
GTAAAGAAAGGAATTGCACATATGAGGACTTCAGATGTGTTACATGATATGAATTTAAAAATCATTATATCAGGAAATCCAAAATCAGTAAACCTACTAACATATTTGTTTAACTAAATTATTATTATTTTGCTTTACTTACAGAAATCAAAGATTATTCAACTGTCTTTACATAGGTACATGCAAGTATATATTTACATTAATCATCTACTTCTAATATGAATATGGAGCCAGAGTCAACTGGAAGTGTCACCTTCACTTAGGACCACAATAAACTAGAAATTCCTTTTAAAAGTAAGGTTGACATGAATATGG
>NW_011312755.1:0-527 GCF_000146605.3 Meleagris gallopavo | reverse complement strand
ACCACACGGCCAAGCGGAGATGGTATATGATTAACCTTTAAATGGTCTGCAGAGTAATCTAGAGGTGCGATGTGTTGCAGAAATGCTTTCACATCTTGCTTTTTAAGGATACTTTTATGCTGGTGAATTGCTGAGGCTGTACTGAAGTGCCTATCAATGCAAATGAAGTGAAATACGGTTCCTTTTTCATACAAAGGCAGATGATACAGTTAAAAGATTAGAGGGGAGGAATTAGAGGTAAGAGAAACCACATTTCCATTTACCAAACACAGGTTAGGTTAATTTTGTTCTGTTAGCAAGACAAAGTATTTTTCAGTTGCATTTCATGTACAGACTGCACGTACAATAATGGAAGAAGTTATTGATTTGTGTGTTCGTGTTTCCTTTTCAAGCTGCGGTTTGCTAAGGTTATTTTAGATTCAAGCACTACCTTTTAGATCAGGATGAAATTCAGTCTTCTTCCCTCTAGTCTATTATTTGATTACCCTGAAGTAAAAGGCTTTTTTTCCATCAGACAACGCCGTATT
>NW_011312753.1:0-454 GCF_000146605.3 Meleagris gallopavo | reverse complement strand
GAAGTGAATGTTTCAATTAATCTAATGGCAGGTAGTCCACTCTAATCTCCTGACAAAATATAGTACTTAAATATATATATATATGTATTTGGCAATATTCACTCTTAGTTTTTTAAGTGTTGGTTAGTACTTTTTATGATTGTAGGATTTTTCATGAGCTAGATACTGAAGAACCAAAGCACTGTATTTGAATGGCATAAATTAGATTCTGAATTCAGCTGCTCTCACCTTGCATGGTTATGCATGCTGTGTCAGATACACAGTTATGCACTCACCTGATAGATGCTAATTCCTGTCTATAGTTTTACAATGAATAAATGCATTTAAATTAACACTAGTGAGTTCAAAGAGTTTCAATCTGCAGTTTCATATCTTTGGAAATAGTGTAGTTTATCAAAATTTTGCCAGTCTAGTTCCCTATTAATTAATTTTGCCTCATGTGCAAGTACAAGCA
>NW_011312752.1:0-486 GCF_000146605.3 Meleagris gallopavo | reverse complement strand
GACTTTCACATCCTTCACATAAGGCATCACTTGGAATCCAATTCCTCTAACTATTTATATTTTTTAAATAAACATTTAAGAACTCTGTGACTCTAGCAATGCTGATGATGGAATGACATGTAGGTAGCATTAATAAGCAGAATAACACAGTGCAAGATGTTACAAAGAATATGTAGATTAGGTGTTTTTTTCAGAGAATGGTTAGAAAGAAAGCTGACATTTCATTTATCTCATTCCTACCAAATGAGAGATGTGATTCGTATAAAGTTGGAATTTCACTCTATTAAAAAGCTTTCCTAATGCTAGTAACAAAGAGCCTTAATTATATATTTTGCTGTCTGTAATGTGCATATGCTATATTTCGTATAATTTTAATAACTTTCCTCCCACTGCTTCTGAAAGATGAACCTGTCTATAAAACAAGTATAACTGACCAGTCTCTTTCTTGCAGCCGAGAGCCCTACAGCCAAGGAATATTTGATATTC
>NW_011312750.1:0-461 GCF_000146605.3 Meleagris gallopavo | reverse complement strand
AAAGCCTGTGTGGGTACGAACGCTGTGAGCTGTAGTTTGGGTACCTTCATCTGAATAGGGCTGCATGAAAGGGTGTGTTTGATGGAGGAGAGGAGAGGAAAGTGCACTGCAGTTTGTGTTGGCTGGAGGAAAAGCACAACATTTCAGAGCGGAAAGGCAAATTTAAGAAACGACGCTTGAAGACGTGAAGGTGGTGGTTGACTGAGCTAAGGTCTTCCTCCAGTCAGATGCTCTTCAAATGTTTCCAGATTTCTCTGTGCAAGAGGCTGATGGCAGAGGCCTTCCACGGAAGCGCAGCCTTGCGGAGAGGCTGAGGAAGAAGGCAGATCTTGAGCAGACACCAAGGAGAGGCACAGATGTAAGACAGGCATCAGGACTTCTGTACTGTCCTCTGGCTGCCGCCTCTTGCCTTCTGCAGGCCTTCTTTGACACCTACGAAGCTTGAGTGAGGCCGCGATCAG
>NW_011312749.1:0-320 GCF_000146605.3 Meleagris gallopavo | reverse complement strand
AAAGAAATTAGAAGAAATCCATCTAAGGGCCAAACAATTTGAGTTGAGATTCATGCGTTATTGGAAATTACATAAAGCTTTCAGTTAACTAGTAGGAAATTGGAATTGCAATGAGACAACATTTAAGTGCAAATTTAAGTCAGTTTAGTAAATTACTTATTCCTTAATATCTGCTTCTTGAGACAAACTTCCAGAGACAGCTAAGATCTCACTTTAATTAAAGACCACTTTTCAACATAGTCACTATCATTAGCTATCTATTTCACTAGCAAAGAAGAATCTCCATGCCGCACTCAAAATCTGCACCAGCAGAGATGACC
>NW_011312748.1:0-404 GCF_000146605.3 Meleagris gallopavo | reverse complement strand
ACAAAGGTCAAATGCATAGCAAATCATGGAGATAAAAATCCACTGTCAAACATAAAGACACTTCTAGGCAATAATTTGACACTGTGCTGAAGAAAAATGGTAAAACTGCGCCGAATGTATAAAACATAGTCCACAGTAAACTAAAATTCAGTGCTTAGATTATCAAAGCACTATCTTACATTAACATCATTTAGATTTTTATATCTGGAAGAACTAATCAATTGCTTAACTCAGCTTCTTTATATGTATTTGAATGAGACAAATAAATTTCAATACATCTTCATGTATGGCAAAACTTTGAGTAGTTTTACTAATCTATTAATAAATACTGTTGAAAATAACTTTCTGGATTCCTGATACCCATTTTAACATGTTTTACTCCCATTCAGAAAATAAATAACGAC
>NW_011312747.1:0-406 GCF_000146605.3 Meleagris gallopavo | reverse complement strand
TGTCTTCTGTTCGAACTGATGTGAATGTCGGAGCTGCCAGTAGAGGGAAAGAAAGATCTATTTGCCAAGTTCCTCATCAGTCTTTTAGGACTGTGTCCCCCAGCATGTTTCTGCTACCTCTTCTAAATCCAGTGGGTGAGCAAGTCATTCCACCAAAATGTTTGTTATGGTCATAACTTCCAGACAGGACTCACAAGGATCAGACTCCAACAGCTTAACCCAGCTGATGTACACTTCATGCAGCTTTATTGCAATTGTTTCTCTTTCTCCACCCTGCCCACTCTATTACTTATGCTTTTAAGCTACATTCTTGTTCAGAGAGAGATCACGAAGCCATCTGAGATCCAAGACTTGACAGTCATCATGCTTGAACTTGTGTATTCTTGTTATTAAATTGTTACAATTT
>NW_011312746.1:0-447 GCF_000146605.3 Meleagris gallopavo | reverse complement strand
TCCTCCTCCTCCTCCTCCTCCTCCTCCTCCTCCTCCTCCTCCTCCTCCTCCTCCTCCTCCTCCTCCTCCTCCTCCTCCTCCTCCTCCTCCTCCTCCTCCTCCTCCTCCTCCTCCTCCTCCTCCTCCTCCTCCTCCTCCTCCTCCTCCTCCTCCTCCTCCTCCTCCTCCTCCTCCTCCTCCTCCTCCTCCTCCTCCTCCTCCTCCTCCTCCTCCTCCTCCTCCTCCTCCTCCTCCTCCTCCTCCTCCTCCTCCTCCTCCTCCTCCTCCTCCTCCTCCTCCTCCTCCTCCTCCTCCTCCTCCTCCTCCTCCTCCTCCTCCTCCTCCTCCTCCTCCTCCTCCTCCTCCTCCTCCTCCTCCTCCTCCTCCTCCTCCTCCTCCTCCTCCTCCTCCTCCTCCTCCTCCTCCTCCTCCCTCCCTCGTCCTAACTCTCCTCTCTCTCTCTCCTCT
>NW_011312743.1:0-380 GCF_000146605.3 Meleagris gallopavo | reverse complement strand
AAAAAGACCATTAGCGGTATTCTTCCATAATTGGGCTTTAAACAATATCTGTTTTGATGTAGATGTACTCCAATTACTTTCAAGCCACAGTTTTCCCAAATTTTAGTTTTTTCCCTCTATGGCTTAACTGAGATTTCAGTAGCAGCAGAATTTCACTCTATGTCTTTCATGAAATTCTCCACTAGAGAGCAAAGCTGAGAAAATAGATGAGCTACAGTAACAGGCATCTTTCTTGGAGACTGTAGATAAGGCACTCAGTCATGCCAGCTTTTTGGTTTAATTTCTGTTACAAAAGAGTGACTTTCCTGTGCAGCAATAGCCCTTTTATAAACTGGTGGCAAGCAGTTGAAGCACTCCTCAACGTGCCCACTCTGCGGAGT
>NW_011312742.1:0-400 GCF_000146605.3 Meleagris gallopavo | reverse complement strand
CCTCCTCCTCCTCCTCCTCCTCCTCCTCCTCCTCCTCCTCCTCCTCCTCCTCCTCCTCCTCCTCCTCCTCCTCCTCCTCCTCCTCCTCCTCCTCCTCCTCCTCCTCCTCCTCCTCCTCCTCCTCCTCCTCCTCCTCCTCCTCCTCCTCCTCCTCCTCCTCCTCCTCCTCCTCCTCCTCCTCCTCCTCCTCCTCCTCCTCCTCCTCCTCCTCCTCCTCCTCCTCCTCCTCCTCCTCCTCCTCCTCCTCCTCCTCCTCCTCCTCCTCCTCCTCCTCCTCCTCCTCCTCCTCCTCCTCCTCCTCCTCCTCCTCCTCCTCCTCCTCCTCCTCCTCCTCCTCCTCCTCCTCCTCCTCCTCCTCTCCTCCTTCTCCTCCTCCTCCTCCTCCCTCCCTCCCTCCTCC
>NW_011312739.1:0-443 GCF_000146605.3 Meleagris gallopavo | reverse complement strand
CCTCCTCCTCCTCCTCCTCCTCCTCCTCCTCCTCCTCCTCCTCCTCCTCCTCCTCCTCCTCCTCCTCCTCCTCCTCCTCCTCCTCCTCCTCCTCCTCCTCCTCCTCCTCCTCCTCCTCCTCCTCCTCCTCCTCCTCCTCCTCCTCCTCCTCCTCCTCCTCCTCCTCCTCCTCCTCCTCCTCCTCCTCCTCCTCCTCCTCCTCCTCCTCCTCCTCCTCCTCCTCCTCCTCCTCCTCCTCCTCCTCCTCCTCCTCCTCCTCCTCCTCCTCCTCCTCCTCCTCCTCCTCCTCCTCCTCCTCCTCCTCCTCCTCCTCCTCCTCCTCCTCCTCCTCCTCCTCCTCCTCCTCCTCCTCCTCCTCCTCCTCCCTCTCCTCTCCTCCTCCTCTCCTCTCCTCTCCTCTCCTCTCCTCTCCTCTCCTCTCCTCTCCTCTCCTCTCCTCTCCT
>NW_011312738.1:0-350 GCF_000146605.3 Meleagris gallopavo | reverse complement strand
CCTCCTCCTCCTCCTCCTCCTCCTCCTCCTCCTCCTCCTCCTCCTCCTCCTCCTCCTCCTCCTCCTCCTCCTCCTCCTCCTCCTCCTCCTCCTCCTCCTCCTCCTCCTCCTCCTCCTCCTCCTCCTCCTCCTCCTCCTCCTCCTCCTCCTCCTCCTCCTCCTCCTCCTCCTCCTCCTCCTCCTCCTCCTCCTCCTCCTCCTCCTCCTCCTCCTCCTCCTCCTCCTCCTCCTCCTCCTCCTCCTCCTCCTCCTCCTCCTCCTCCTCCTCCTCCTCCTCCTCCTCCTCCTCCTCCTCTCCTCTCCTCCTCTCCTCTCCTCTCCTCTCCTCTCCTCTCCTCTCCTCTCCTCTC
>NW_011312736.1:0-527 GCF_000146605.3 Meleagris gallopavo | reverse complement strand
TCCTCCTCCTCCTCCTCCTCCTCCTCCTCCTCCTCCTCCTCCTCCTCCTCCTCCTCCTCCTCCTCCTCCTCCTCCTCCTCCTCCTCCTCCTCCTCCTCCTCCTCCTCCTCCTCCTCCTCCTCCTCCTCCTCCTCCTCCTCCTCCTCCTCCTCCTCCTCCTCCTCCTCCTCCTCCTCCTCCTCCTCCTCCTCCTCCTCCTCCTCCTCCTCCTCCTCCTCCTCCTCCTCCTCCTCCTCCTCCTCCTCCTCCTCCTCCTCCTCCTCCTCCTCCTCCTCCTCCTCCTCCTCCTCCTCCTCCTCCTCCTCCTCCTCCTCCTCCTCCTCCTCCTCCTCCTCCTCCTCCTCCTCCTCCTCCTCCTCCTCCTCCTCCTCCTCCTCCTCCTCCTCCTCCTCCTCCTCCTCCTCCTCCTCCTCCTCCTCCTCCTCCTCCTCCTCCTCCTCCTCCTCCTCCTCCTCCTCCTCCTCCTCCTCCTCCTCCTCCTCCTCCTCCTCCTCCTCCTCCTCCTCTCTGTATCGTCTCCTCTCCTC
>NW_011312735.1:0-370 GCF_000146605.3 Meleagris gallopavo | reverse complement strand
CCTCCTCCTCCTCCTCCTCCTCCTCCTCCTCCTCCTCCTCCTCCTCCTCCTCCTCCTCCTCCTCCTCCTCCTCCTCCTCCTCCTCCTCCTCCTCCTCCTCCTCCTCCTCCTCCTCCTCCTCCTCCTCCTCCTCCTCCTCCTCCTCCTCCTCCTCCTCCTCCTCCTCCTCCTCCTCCTCCTCCTCCTCCTCCTCCTCCTCCTCCTCCTCCTCCTCCTCCTCCTCCTCCTCCTCCTCCTCCTCCTCCTCCTCCTCCTCCTCCTCCTCCTCCTCCTCCTCCTCCTCCTCCTCCTCCTCCTCCTCTCCTCTCCTCTCCTACTCCTCCTCCTCCTCCCTCCCTCCTCCTCCTACCTCTCTCCTCTCCTCTCCTCT
>NW_011312734.1:0-452 GCF_000146605.3 Meleagris gallopavo | reverse complement strand
CCTCCTCCTCCTCCTCCTCCTCCTCCTCCTCCTCCTCCTCCTCCTCCTCCTCCTCCTCCTCCTCCTCCTCCTCCTCCTCCTCCTCCTCCTCCTCCTCCTCCTCCTCCTCCTCCTCCTCCTCCTCCTCCTCCTCCTCCTCCTCCTCCTCCTCCTCCTCCTCCTCCTCCTCCTCCTCCTCCTCCTCCTCCTCCTCCTCCTCCTCCTCCTCCTCCTCCTCCTCCTCCTCCTCCTCCTCCTCCTCCTCCTCCTCCTCCTCCTCCTCCTCCTCCTCCTCCTCCTCCTCCTCCTCCTCCTCCTCCTCCTCCTCCTCCTCCTCCTCCTCCTCCTCCTCCTCCTCCTCCTCCTCCTCCTCCTCCTCCTCCTCCTCCTCCTCCTCCTCCTCCTCCTCCTCCTCCTCCTCTCTCTCCTCTCCTCTCTCTCCTCTCCTCTCCTCTCCTCTCCTCTCCTCTCCT
>NW_011312732.1:0-343 GCF_000146605.3 Meleagris gallopavo | reverse complement strand
CTACTCCCAAAGGAAGCACTCCCAGGTTCACATGCTGCCCCTACTCTTCCCAGCCCTTACATGGGATCAGGGAGGGGTGGAGCCTGGCTCTGCCCCACTCCACAGCCAAACTGCCCCCAGCTGTGCTCGCAGGGCTGCACCCCGCCCCAGGTGCAGGTTCCACAAAAACAGGAGGGCAAGGGAATGCCCAGGCAAAGGCAAGGGCCAAGAGAACATGGAAGGAAATGCCAAGGATGACGGCCCAGACAATACGGCAGGGAACGCCAAAACTGAATGCCGACATGAATGTGGCAACACAAAGCCAAGGGGTCATTAGGCCAAGAGAATGGGGGCAAGGAACACA
>NW_011312731.1:0-392 GCF_000146605.3 Meleagris gallopavo | reverse complement strand
GGAGGACCAAGCCAAGGCAAATAATTTAAGAGAGCTGTCTTCTGAAGTAAACTTTCTTTTGGTTCATGGTATTTTACATTGCCAGCCAACAGACATTACAACTTGTTAGGGCAACCTGTTGAAATTAAGTGAAATATATTTCCACCCTCATTCCAGGAACCTTATTCCTTTACAAATGTTTAACTGTAGGCTCTCTTGGCAATGTTGTTGCCTGCTGCTTGGCTTTCAACACTTTTTTCCCCCCTTCTGACTGGGAATTGCACCATCAGAGCTTAGTGCACGAGGCAGCTACAAAACATGGAGAAAATACATTTCTGTGACGGAGAGAAAAGAAAAAAAGGATGAGTGATTGCTGGCAGAGGAGGTGAATCCAGGTGTCCTCTGGCCCTCCA
>NW_011312723.1:0-403 GCF_000146605.3 Meleagris gallopavo | reverse complement strand
CCCTTCACAACTCCTTCCCCAATATGTCATATGTAGGGATATCCCTTTGGCCAGTTTCAGTCAGCTGTTCTAATTCTGTTCCCTCTCACTTCCTTGGGCTCTCAGCTGAGAATGACTTTGGCTCTGTACAGCACTGCCTAGCAGTAACTCCAAGCATCAGTGTGCAATCTAGAGCAAAACTGTAGTACCATATCAGACACTGAAGAAAACAATTCCAGCCCAGCTGAAACTCAGACACCCTTCGTTATCTCGTGTTTAGAATTCTTTCACTACAGACAATGTCAGATAATTATTACTATTCTATTCTATGTTCTGCAGCTGAGCTGGATTTTGTTATCGTTGAAGAAGGATCTTCCTCTGAAAGGGGAGTAAAACATCATGCTCCTACTGGGAGCGGGAGCAG
>NW_011312722.1:0-321 GCF_000146605.3 Meleagris gallopavo | reverse complement strand
CCTTCTCTGAATCCTCAGATGGAAAAATACCAGATTTCTAATATACAATTTTAAATCCATAATACAAAACTCTCCAACCAAACAAAGGCAATAGATTTATCTTTTGCCAAGAGCTGTTAGTTGGCTGAACAGCAAAATAAATCCTCTGCCATATTTTTCAATTAAATTCACAAGTCAGTTTGAAGGTCTCACTCTAAGACAGTTGATAGGCATGACTGGTTGACAAATTATGCTGATGAATTGAACAGAAGCTACGGGTGTCATGCCAAAACAATAACTTTTATATCAGAAAAGCATTTTCTGAAAAATCTGACTCCAATG
>NW_011312721.1:0-380 GCF_000146605.3 Meleagris gallopavo | reverse complement strand
CACTGAGTCAAGTTGGATCTACTTGGTGTTCAGTGACAGTAGCAGTAACAAGAGCCAGCATGAATGGAGGTTTGCTTTGTGAATGGCAGCACGGCGTGCTCCTTGGTGCTGAACACTTGCCTGTGTTGTTTTCCAGGACACTCGAGTACCTGATGAGACACTTGGCTCGTCTAGCTGGGAGCTCCTCCATCACCAACATGCACGCTAAGAACTTAGCCATCGTGTGGGCTCCAAACCTCTTAAGGTAAACTTCTGGTTCCGTTTCAACACAACGCTTCCATCTGTTCTCCACTTAAGAGAAGCAGTCCTCCCTTTCTCTCCATCAAACGTGCTCTTCTCCTTCTACAGATCACAGCAGAACGAGTCTGCCTGCGCCAGAG
>NW_011312720.1:0-368 GCF_000146605.3 Meleagris gallopavo | reverse complement strand
TCATTAGTAGAGATTGTTAACATAGGTGGAGTTTGTGGTGGAACTTTCAAAACTCTAGAAAAATAGAAGCTACATTTAAAGCAGCCTCTAGATATTAGCTATGGCCGAGAGATTATATGCTCAACTAGTCTGGCCTGGGCTACTGGATCTTGCTGTTACAGTTGCTACATTTGCTTATGCTGTTGCCTAAAACTGAAGGATCAGCTTGAACACAATAGGAATTCTTACTATTCTCAGCAATCTAGATTGCTGGTTGTGACGGACTGATTTTCCTACTCTGATTCCTTCTTTTGTTCTGTAAGAAATCTTTCGGATTCTTTCTGATTCACAACATATTGATGGGTCAATCTTTTCCTAGTGCATTTCCT
>NW_011312717.1:0-378 GCF_000146605.3 Meleagris gallopavo | reverse complement strand
CCTTTTTACATTAGCTAGAGATTACGCACGCTGCATCATTAACTTTTCATCAGCTACAGAAAGACAGCGGCCATCGCATATCTTCTGCCTCCTTCACCACTTTCTGCTTGCCTCACTTGGAAATGATAACACATAGCAAAGCCATCCATCTGGAGACACTACCAGAACAGGAATCAGTTTAGTTTTTCCCAGCAAACTAAATATATATATATATTTCTAAGAAATTCCTAAAAGCCAACTTGAAAATATGACTTTTCTTTCCTGCTATCACCTTTCTGGAAATTTGCAGCATTCATGTCATTGTCACTTCTCATCATATGTCAGGGATAGTGTGGATTTTACACTTATTCCGAGACACGATAGCTATATCTTATATCA
>NW_011312716.1:0-444 GCF_000146605.3 Meleagris gallopavo | reverse complement strand
AAAGTGGAATTTAACTGGTCAAGACTTTAATTCATTTCAATAGAATGTTTTTCCTTGACAAATATTTTCAGTACAAACATTTCAGATTTTAATTATAGTGATATTTCTTAGTTTGGATATAATTAGAAAATGATACCATTTTACATATTTTTCAATGTGATTTGCAGGTAATTCCAAGAAAGCCCTTAGCATCTATGAAGAATCTTTCAGGCGCTTAATACAAATATTCAAGTTATTTCAGAATGTACCTTCATCTGAAGTGCAGAGGGAAGCTTAACAATAAGATACATTAATTCTAAGAAGGTAGGAAAAGGTAGCAAAGACTCTAGGATGTTTATTCATATTAATGAATGCTTTCTGAAGCCAAGGAGGTAACATGCAGAGTGGTGTAATATTGGAAGAAGAGTGGGGTTCTTTCTAGCCTAAGTACTTGGACATTTTGTT
>NW_011312715.1:0-353 GCF_000146605.3 Meleagris gallopavo | reverse complement strand
AAAAGCTTTCTCTACTGAAACTGCCTTTAAGGGCTACATGCCACTGTCTCTTCTTTCTTAATGCTAAACATACTGGGCCTTAATTAAGTTCACCACTTTGCTCTATGGAGCAATAGGTATATATAGTCAATTGAAAACATGGATGGAAATAACTATGTGGCATCTGCATATTATGTGGCATACCATTCCAGAGGGAGCTGCTAATTTTACAGGGTTGGGGATTTTTAAGCAGGTTTCCAGCCTCTCCTTTGAATTCTTTATGCAGATTTTCAATGCTCACCTGATCACATTATTAATCTCCGTGAATGTACTGCTCACCATTTCACTTATTAGTAGTATTTATTATATTTTGA
>NW_011312714.1:0-371 GCF_000146605.3 Meleagris gallopavo | reverse complement strand
AATTAAAAACAAATACAAAATAAAATAAACAAAGAAGCTAGCATAACAAGTCCTTAAACACAAACTGCACTCATTTTGGCTGGTTTGCTCTTTAAATTTGACAGATGTCAGCTCACAAGTCCTTTCCAGTCTGACCTGTCATAAAGCAGGCTCATTTTCTTTCTGAACCTCCAACAAATTCATTTCTAATCAGTGCATATGAGGAACAGAACAAGAGCCTCTCCTGCACACTTCATGTTTGTTGTGAAATCCAGGCACCACTTTCAAGGCACAGTTAGGATCCGATTCACCTGGAAGCATCTAAAGATGTTTGGCTGCCCAACTACCATGATTGACAGCTTTCATGTCCTGTCTGCACAAAGACAAGGCAC
>NW_011312713.1:0-389 GCF_000146605.3 Meleagris gallopavo | reverse complement strand
CTCAATACCTTAGTGGCAAAGGGTAAACAAGACTGTCATCTATTGGGGAAGTAAATAGAGAGATGTATACTGATGATTCCCTTTGGTGAATTTATAAAGGATGCTCCTTTTTTCTGTCCTAGATTGTGTTCTTCCATCTTTCCACAAAATGAGGATAAAGAGACCTATGTGCTAAGAGATCACTTGAAGAAAGTCTTTTTAAATTATTAAGCTTTTAAATATTAAGCTGTAGTAGCACTAATGACTGTTTCTGTATGTACATATGCTCAGATTGCTGTAAATTGGATGAGCCGGTGTTAAGATTCTCCACTTCAACTAATAGAGTATTTGCCAATTTCTAAAAGCACAAATGGTCTCATTTTTGTATCACACTCTTCCTATTCTGCCTT
>NW_011312708.1:0-442 GCF_000146605.3 Meleagris gallopavo | reverse complement strand
TCCCCCCTGGAAAGGGGTAGGGGGATGGTGCCCTCCATCCCCAGGCCCTGACACCCAGTGCTCAGGGCTCCAGAGAGCCCCAGGGTCCCTCAGTGTCCCTGTTCCAGTGCCACGCTTATTGTAACAGAGTTCTTCCTTATGTCCCACCTAAAGACTCTGTCCCTTGCTTTTGCAGCCCCCTTGGGATACTGAAGGCCGCCCTCAGGAGGTCTCCCCGGAGCCTTCTCTTCTGCTGGCTGCCAAATTCGATGCACATCATGAAATGCTTCATAAGGACAAAGCAGTGGAATGTCTTTAACCTCAACAAAATAATTTTTAAAGGTCGGATGGACTCTGCTATAGAAGCCGATGTCAAATGTGGCTTTTCTCCATTGAAAACTGATGCCTGGCAACTTGGAGGCTAATGTATATATGTACAGAGAGTTTTTTTTCCCTTCCAATT
>NW_011312707.1:0-403 GCF_000146605.3 Meleagris gallopavo | reverse complement strand
TTGTTTACAGTAATCACTTTTCTGTGGTAAGATAGATGTTGCTGGATGAAAGATAAAGCTTTCCTTGAACAGCCCATATTTAGAAAATCAGAGGAAGGGAAAACATTTTCATTGTAGCCTTGTTGAATGGATATTGGGTCATTTATAGGGTTTTATATGTATTTATATAGGTCATTTATACTGATAAATTTTGAGTATAAGTCTGTAAGTGCAGTTTATTCCGTTTTGCATAATGACCTCTGAGCACATTCTGCTGGATGCTTAAATGAATCATACTTTGTCATATCTGCACAGGTTTTGATTTAAAAATGCATGAAGGCTATATCTGTAGGCAAACTTAAGGCTATCTGTGTTCTGTAAATGCATACCTGTTGCAACAGTGTGGCACTGGTGATATCAAATG
>NW_011312706.1:0-479 GCF_000146605.3 Meleagris gallopavo | reverse complement strand
AACAACCCCTGCCCCAAGACCAACATCTCCACAGCCATCCTTCTCATGTGAGTCCAGGAAACAAATCCACAGCACAGTCTTTCTGAACTACCATCATATCAGTAACATTTCGGGTGGTAGAAAGGCCCAGCAAATAGTCCATCAGCTACATTCTGGCACATCTCCCATGAAAAACAGCACTATTCAAACACCTGTGTTTCTAGAGATGAAAAACCTACGGTAAGCAGCAACGACAGGCTCTACTTTTAAATCTTCCAGTAGAGGAAGTGTTGATACCCACTTGTCCTGACAACACAAACACGGTCCCAGCTGTCAAAGCCCTTCTGCCATAGCACAAGCAGACTGCACGCACATTAAAGAGCACGCACATCCCCTCCTGAGGTACCGGAGCCCACAGCTCCCCTTCAGAGCTCCATAGCTTACCGGTGTTTCACACTGATGCGGCCTCACTCAAGCTTCGTAGGTGTCAAAGAAGGCCT
>NW_011312705.1:0-345 GCF_000146605.3 Meleagris gallopavo | reverse complement strand
TGGCAAGAGGCCTCTGGGACTTAAATAAGAAATCCACACCCTTTAAAGTGCACACTTTAATACAGAGATAGCTTGCACTACTATCAGAAACACCACCAAACCTCTTCAAGTGCTCCACTGCTTACCTCCCTACACTTCTCAGAATAAAATGAAGTCTACTGAAAATTAAGTTTCTGTAATTCAATTCCTGTAATTCAGCATCAATGCTGGAGAACATTTTGGCCTTTCTTAATGCTGATAATAGGGAAAATAGAGCTGGCTGCTCAGTCCATTCAGTGCTGAGGTGGTGCAGCCAGACAAAGCCCTGGCCATGGCTTGGCTGCCTGCAGTGCACAGGAGAGCCAC
>NW_011312703.1:0-370 GCF_000146605.3 Meleagris gallopavo | reverse complement strand
CAAGCATACATGCCACTCTAGTTTGCTTCAGGAATTCAGAGCTTACCACCTTTGGGCCAACCAAAAATAGTCGGCAAGAATCAACACAGTATCTCACAGTGATTATAATTAGCCTCTCTGCACTTACTGTTCATTGCCCACTTGCTTGTTTTTTGTCCTCCCTTGACGTGGAAGATTTTAATGATCCATCATAACAGAAGGTTCATATCATTTGATCAAAAAATGATAAATGAGCTGACCAGAAAAAAACAGAAAAAGAGTATTATTCTTATGTCAACAATGTATCATTTACTGCTTCATTTTATTATGTCTTCAGAGATGGAGAAGCAGTATTAATAATTTGTCATGCCATGAGTTATCATGGTGTCAC
>NW_011312702.1:0-463 GCF_000146605.3 Meleagris gallopavo | reverse complement strand
TTTCTCATTGCTGTTAAATGAAGTCACTGCAGCTAGCATCACTTTTGTATTGTTAGCCTATGCAGTGGTTTTTGGAATAGCCTTTGTAACTGAATGTTGTGTTAAGATAGACTTACTACTTTCAAGAGCTTAGAAATAACTGTAGAGGTTCCACATGCACTATTTCCCATTAAAGCTGTGGGTTGTTACTTTGTTTTAAATAAAGACTTTTCCTCACTTTCGTTTGTACTTTTCACTGTGATAAAGCCTCTCCCTGAACAAGACAATGTGTAAATCCAAGATTATGAATTTATTTTATCATGGACAGTCATTTCAGGATTATGTGAAGTTACCCTGTCAGTCAAACAAAAGTTCAAGAATGACTGTGCTAAGGTTGTCCAGGACGTTTTGGCTCCTTTGAGCATTGCCATTACACAAACAATTGCTAAGGGAGAAAGAAATAGCCCAGTGCATCTTCTTGAGA
>NW_011312701.1:0-401 GCF_000146605.3 Meleagris gallopavo | reverse complement strand
AAACAATAATAGAAAAGAAAAGAAAAAAAGAAAGAAAAAGGAGAAATATCAAATCAGTAACCTCAGTGTCATGTAATTTGGCAGCCCGTTACTCAGAACTATCATAACTCAAGAGGTAGGGTCAGTCAGTTCTACATGGTCTCCCAGAAGACCATGTTTTTTTCTTTTTGTTCTTGGCTAAATGAAGCATAGTAGTAGATGTCAAGGTTATGTGCATTCAGATGTCTTGGGAAGTTTCCTACTATTGTTTTGTATTCTTTTTCAAATACTAGGTTGCTCTTTGAAATTTGAAATAGTGGTATAAAATTTGGAAAGTAGTAGTTCTTGCACTGCATGTATTTTAAAGTTGTATTTGATTTCCGGTATTGATAATGAATATCTGCAGGTCAGCAAAAATATGC
>NW_011312697.1:0-443 GCF_000146605.3 Meleagris gallopavo | reverse complement strand
CATTCTTGTTATTGTCTTTTTTCCTACATTCATCTCTTCACTTTTAGGGAAATTAAACTCATAAGTTACAATTGAATAAAATCATTAAAAGTATCTTATTCTTGTAAGCATGTCAGAAAATACATTTTACTTACCCATTTGTAAAAAGGCTATTCTCATCTTTCTAAAAAGATTTGTTTCTATAAACTTGAACATAAAATGATTTGATAAGAGAAGAGTAAAAAGCTTTGATCAAAGAAAGAAATTTGATGCAAACTGACAGAATTTCAATCTGTAATTGATGTAATGGGTTAATACCCCTGAAAATGCTAATTAAATCATTAAAGCTAACATTGCCTGCATTATAGTGGTCAGAATTCAAATATAACATTTTAATTTTGGAACTGAAAATTGACTTATCCTACAAAAACAAAAACTTTTGTTTTCTTGCAAGAATATAACTA
>NW_011312691.1:0-482 GCF_000146605.3 Meleagris gallopavo | reverse complement strand
ACAGATCTGTAACGATGGCTTTCTTGAGCACACCAAGAACAGTACACGTTTTTTGCAGTGTTGGATTACTAGGGTTTCTACAGTGCAACCTCAAACTTAGAATATTTTGGTGTGCTTCCTTTTTATTTTTCGTTACTAGCAATCAAATCTTGATGAAAATACACATACCACGGATTTCATATTGCTGTATTGTCATTTAAAAAGTGACAGCATTGAGAAACGCACAGGTAGATACAGACGTTAGGTTTTCCCAGAATGACAGAAAAATAGAATATCTCAAGTTAGATTGGACTCACAAGGATCACTGAGTCAACTCCCAGTTTTGGTAGCACGGGGACATGCAGGGGTTGCCTCTGTAAGAGGAGGTAAGAGGCTGCTTCGTGCTGAACACGGCCTGTTCCAGATGTGTCCAGCACAGGCACAGCTGAGCCCACTACTAACATCTGTACTGCAGTTACACAGATCCAAGTTAACATTAGACT
>NW_011312684.1:0-391 GCF_000146605.3 Meleagris gallopavo | reverse complement strand
CCCAGAACGTCAAGGTTTTGGTAAGCATAGTGTATAATCCCAACTTTCTGAATGTGGGCACAGCACATTCCGGCTCAAATCATGTCTGAGTACCACATTCGTTGTGCGTGAAGGTCACGACGTGAGTCAAAATGCCACGTAAGGATGCACTGAACGAGGTGACCTGGGAGTTGATGCCTGTCTACATTTCACCTATTCAAAGCGTCCTTACCAAGATGAAATCCAGCACTGATAACGAAGCCCGGGTTTTTATATGGAACTCTATCTGCACTAAGATCACCTGTTAGTGTTATAGATGTACATAAAATATCCTAAGGACATTTCTGAAATTATACTAACAGTTCATTTGGAACTGTGTTCCGAGGAGAGAAATACATCCTGATTTTAGGAA
>NW_011312682.1:0-385 GCF_000146605.3 Meleagris gallopavo | reverse complement strand
ACACGTACATCTTATCGTTATACTTAATATCCTCTCACTTTATATGTCTATTTTAAGTTTTTTTTGTATTGTCAAATCACAAGCATCAATTATTCTACAGTTATATTTAAATATTTTCTTTTATTAATGAGGCCAAAGTCAGATCTGTTCCATACAGAAGATCAATCCAATATTTACATATAGCTTCTTCAGTGATAAAGTGTTATCACCAGTGATGAAATATACTGTAATATTTTAGCTCTCTGTTTCTGAGCATTCTACCTTCTCTGATCTGCTGTTTGTCCTTGGACTCTTTCGTGTTCTTGTCATTCCAGCTGAAAATGGATTGTAGTGAAGGGATGCTTGAGCAATTGAAAGAAAAGGAATAGACGAATTCTGAGGAATG
>NW_011312681.1:0-330 GCF_000146605.3 Meleagris gallopavo | reverse complement strand
AACACAGGGGAGGGTTCTGTGTGCAATGCACAGAAGTGTGAGTGTGAGTCAGAAGACTTGGGTTCTATTTTAGCTTTTTAAGTCTTCCCATTTGATCTTGGGCAAGCCACATAATTTCTCCGAGACAAGATTAGTAACAGCTTATCTCACAGTGAAGTTGTTAAAATATTAATTCATTGATATATGTAGAGCTTTGTTGGACTTTAAGTGGAAAGAAATTTCCCATACATGATAAAATAATTCCTGGAGTTGTAAAATAATGTAGAAAGAATGATGTTTTGCGTGTTTTGCATGAGAAAATCCGTTTCAAAAGCTAATTGTTGCTTTTAG
>NW_011312679.1:0-318 GCF_000146605.3 Meleagris gallopavo | reverse complement strand
CTAAAGCAGGTGGTCAGAATCTAGACTTTGATGTGAGGCCTGTCATAGTATAACCTTCAGCTTCTATGTTCTGATTCACTCATTATTATTTCCTTGCCATGTGTGATAGATAGGGAGAGGACATTTTTGTGTACTGCTTCAGGAATTTGCTTCTCTCTTGAAAAACTGACTACATTCACAATTATAGAATAATATAAAAAAGCAAAAGTTATAGGTATGATCAAATTATGACAAAGTGATTAATAAATGATGATAAATAAAATGGAAAAATAATGACTAAAAGCTTTGAGAAATACATGCCATAAGATGCACGGGAAC
>NW_011312676.1:0-426 GCF_000146605.3 Meleagris gallopavo | reverse complement strand
ATTAGACACGGAGATGTCTTGACTCTTTCCGGATGGACCGAGTCCTCTGCCAGATGCTGTTGGCCTTCCTGGGCCCCCTCGAGTCGCTGCGTTGGCTGTGCCCTGATCCCTGGAGCGGGGTAAGTGACATTGGTGTCCCTACCGGAAGGCGCTCTCTGCTTTCGTTATCCTGTGCCCAAACGCTTGCAGCATGGAACTGCGGCCCTCGCGAGCGGTGCCAGGACTTTAGCCAGGCTCTTGGTGGAAGCAGCAGGAAACCGCAGCCGGAGGTGGATGCCAATATCCAACGCTTAGTCTCTGTGCCGAGGTACGTTGATCCCTGATGTGTCCTGTTGAACACGCTCGCTGAGGTCCTCTGGGCTTGGTGTCGGATGTCCCTCGTGCTCACGTTGCTTTCACTGGGTGCTTTTCCGTTTCCCCATCTTA
>NW_011312674.1:0-301 GCF_000146605.3 Meleagris gallopavo | reverse complement strand
AAAGTTCTGACTACAGGACTGACAGAATGGTAGTTTGGTTAGGGTTTGTTTTTGTTTTTTTTAGCATCACTACACTGCAGTGACAGCACAACTTTGGCTGCCTAAAGAAAGTTGTTTCAAACAAGTTTATTTTCCCCAATTTACTTCCAGAAAAACATCATCTAATACCTTAAGATGATAAACTATATTACCATTTTATTTTTCTCTTCTGTTGCATTGGCTTATTAAACTGTCAATTTTAATAACGAAACTACTTAGTACAATACAAAATTTAGTCGAACTAGAATACTTCTCAAATAAC
>NW_011312672.1:0-360 GCF_000146605.3 Meleagris gallopavo | reverse complement strand
AAAAAAAAAGTTAGGTTTTGATCCTCATCTGCGCTCATCCTGATGATCAGCTGTACACTTTCTATCTTGTTCATCATGCTTTTGATAAAAAACGTAAACCAAATTCTCTCATACCTCCTGCATTTTATTATTTCAGGTGTAACTATCTGAATCATCTTAATTAAGACAGTAAAAATAAAGAAAACAATTATTATTATTTTTTTAAGAGTGAATTGTGAAAAAACACCCAAAAGATTTTCTCATACAAAATGAATTTTCTTAATCTTCTAATTCTAGGAGTTTCAGATAATAATTCAACAACTAGCTATGGTTCTGTTTTCAAAACCTTGATTTTATGCTTCTGCTCTCCTTCATCCACAA
>NW_011312670.1:0-350 GCF_000146605.3 Meleagris gallopavo | reverse complement strand
GGAACAGGGAGCTGGAAACGAAGTGACTAAGGATATGAGGCAAATCCAATGTTTTTACTGCTAGAAAAAAAGGACATAGAAAAAAGATTGCAGAAAGCGAATACAGGATGAAAAGATGTTCCAGGAAGATTAGTGGGGTCAGGGGCTCTGTGTGCTGGGGACCCTTAAAGGAGCAGAGCCCTTGATAAAAATTGAAAAGTGGGTCCTCAGCGCCAGGAAATGGAGTTCCTTGTGGACTCTGGGGCAGAAAGATCGACTGTCCAAAAGCTGCCCTGGGGATGCTCAGATTCCTCAGCAAAACTTCAAGTAGTTGGAGCCAAGGGTGAACCATTTAAAGCACCGAATAATCA
>NW_011312668.1:0-442 GCF_000146605.3 Meleagris gallopavo | reverse complement strand
CATTCTTTCAAGGTTTGTCCGCCTTGAAAGAAACAATGATGTATCTGTAGGAGACACCAATTACTGTAATACTCAAATGTCAGGGTCTTTCAAGGTCTTTACTTTTTTTCTTAAGTGGTAAGCATGAGTGTGAGTGCTGATGCAATGCTGATGTTATTTGCGAGTAGGTGAGTGAAGTAACCATTTATAGCCAGCAGTGCATCAGATGACCAGACGCCCAAGCAGTAGCAACTAGGAAGCTGCAGACCTATTTCTTTTCCTATTCCTTTTCTTTTGAGTAAATCTGAACCTGAGCCAGATCTTTATCATTTTAATAGCCAGATAACTTTTCAGTGGAAACAAATACTTACTATTCTCTTTGTATTCCTCAGTGTTTTAAAAGAAAGATAAGTGGCCAGACAACTCAACTAACAAGAGCCATCAAAGGAAATTTTAGGAAATT
>NW_011312666.1:0-375 GCF_000146605.3 Meleagris gallopavo | reverse complement strand
TACATCACATATAAGATACTTCATTGCTATACAGACATTCCAAGACAAAAAAGAGTACTTCAGAGCAAAATATGGCTTACTAGTAAACATTTATTTGTATTGATATAAAATATGCCACTATGATTATAGATCACCATCTCATACAGCCCTGTCTCAACATAAACAAACTCTGATTCACATTTAGGTGTATCTGAAGAATCTTTCATCTAAAGTGGTATAGTGAAGGATTAATTCAGAAATAAATCTGCTACATAAGTGAGCATATGTGCACATGTATATCTGTATATCTGTTCAAAGCAAAAAGAGACAAGGCAAAAGGAAGCAAGAACACTATTGCTGATTAGAAGTTCATGTGTTGGCTATATTTTAAGGCTG
>NW_011312662.1:0-395 GCF_000146605.3 Meleagris gallopavo | reverse complement strand
ACTGCCTGAAATAGTCCCTGTAAACTTATAATGGTTGAGTTAATCTGGTTTATGTTTTATGTATGTTGTTCTCAAGTATTAGATGGTTTAATACGAACGGACTATGATTACGTTAAAACCACACCAGCCTATATCCAAACTAGAGGGCATTTAAACACAATAACAAAAAGGAATGCTGATTTGTGGTTGAAGTCTCAGACATGGTTTAAATTAAATTCCTGTCTGTGCCACAGATGCCACTGTGTTTTCTTGAGCAAGTTGCTTCCTGCACCTTAGCCGCAAAGGAGGGAAACAGTATTTTCTTTTCCCTTCCATCCTCTATTTTGTATATTTAGCCTGTCACAGTTACAGGAACACTTATGCTGCGATGAACATAATGAAGGTACCACATCTAA
>NW_011312661.1:0-360 GCF_000146605.3 Meleagris gallopavo | reverse complement strand
CAGGAGACTCAACAGATACGAAGGGCTCCCATCGTGCTCCTGAGCGCCCCTCCTCTCCTGGCTGCACGCTGGTGGCAGGTGGAGGCAGGACAAAGGGCAGGAGCAAGGGCAGAGAACCTCTTGGCTTTTCAATCTCCCTAGAAAAAGAAAAACAAAACAAAAATCTTTCACATATGCATGGGATCTGTTGAGTCCCAGCCTGAAGCACTGGTTGAGCACCTGCAGAAAGGAGCTGCTCAGCCCTGGGAGCACAGGTGAAGGCAATTCAGCTGTGTGACGGAAGGGCTGGAGCCTGGCTGCACCTCTCTCAGAGCTCATGCAAGGGCTGACTGCAGCTGGGGAAGGATCTCCTTCTGGAGG
>NW_011312660.1:0-491 GCF_000146605.3 Meleagris gallopavo | reverse complement strand
TGCTTTACAGCAATATGTAGTTGCACAGGACACCATTATGACCTAGCCACATCTGAGGTTTAGAGAGAAGAAAATAACTTAAGAAAGGAATAAGCTTCTTCAACCAGACAGTTAAAAAAGAAAGAAAATCAGAACCTTGACAAACCTGACACCCACTGTTGCTTTGACCAATTTTCCCTACTCTGTTCATCAAGAGTCACATTCTGGTAGCTTGATGTACTCAGAAACTGTCCAAAACAAGGACAATAGAAACAATGAGGAAAGAACCTTTCCTAGCATGAAAGGTAAGGTTTGGGTACTGCCAGGAAAAAATGGGCAAGGTAGGAGAAACAGAGTAACAGAAAAACCACCAAATACATACTCAACAGGAAAAAGCTTAACATGTATATCTCCCATGCTTGTGTGGATAATAGCACTGTCTGAAACTCTTTTGGGACCTTCTGCCTGTGTGGCTGCCATGACCTCTTCTTTAGAAGGTTTCTCATTGAAGA
>NW_011312659.1:0-322 GCF_000146605.3 Meleagris gallopavo | reverse complement strand
GACCTTGGCACAGCTTTTGCCAACTAAGTTGCAGCATGGTTGAGCTGATTTTTAAACTACCTCTCTTTTAAGCCCAACCAAAGCTATCCGCTTTGCAGGTGATCGCCAATATGACCACAGCCTACAAGCGGGAGCGGAAGACCATGAAAGGAAAGTCGGATTCTGCCCTCTCTTACATTCAAAATGGAAGAAAATGTGTTTGGGAGCAACGGTGCCTCTTCCCTGAAGAAGCTGAAGAAGGGCCAGTTTTGTGTCCTTCCAAATCGAAACAGTCCTGCCAAATGAAGCAGAGTATGGCTGAAGTGAAGAAAACCAGCTAGCT
>NW_011312656.1:0-335 GCF_000146605.3 Meleagris gallopavo | reverse complement strand
ATGGTACAGAAAGCTTGTAAATTCCAGTGCTTTACACTTCCCAGTGTGTAAACTGCAGCTAAGCCTGCTGGATTAACTTTATATCCTTAGTTTAAATGGAAAATACAGGCAAGTTTGAAAAAACAAAACAAACCCTTAAAAATACATAGAACATCAGAAACTTTACATAACCACATCAATTAGTGGTCTGTAACCTTCACTGGCTAATGGGTACAAACGAAATAGTGTCTGGTTGACTCTTTCATCCCCAGCAGGAGCAATGTGAAGACTGAACCCCGGGATCCACAGTTCAGGAGGAGTTCTGTAAGTCAAGATTTCTCCCTTTGGTTCCAGAG
>NW_011312655.1:0-399 GCF_000146605.3 Meleagris gallopavo | reverse complement strand
TTTCATTAATGTCCCACTTGTAATAGTGGATGTAATAATACCCATTGGACTTCTCTAGATTAGATAAAAAACTTGCTGCTATATTTGAACTGTATGGGTCCATCCGGTATTGTGCCTTGCATCAGTGTTACTTCTGTGTGCCAGCACTGTCTGTGTATATTTGAAATAATCATTACAATAAAACGATCTAAAGTTCTTTCATAAAAGGAGAGGACAGTTCTCTACCTGGAGCCAGATGTTGCTTTACCACTGCAACAGTATTAACACTTCTACTTTCATGCAGTCCCAAGGCAAGGTATTCCAATATTATTCTTATATAAAAATGCTCTTCGGTGTCACTTAAAACCCATGTAATGTAGAGCTTAAGCCAGTATGTGCAAAATAGCTGCAGTGAGAGTT
>NW_011312654.1:0-477 GCF_000146605.3 Meleagris gallopavo | reverse complement strand
AGAGACAGATGATGGTGCAGTGTTTTCAGTGCACTTCACTTGAGACAACTAATTCATCTTGTCCATGCATATACATATGTAGCTGTTCTTTTTCTTTAGTCTTCATTGTTTAACACAAACTCACAGCTCCTCTTAGCAAAACTTACACTACTTTACAAGAAAGAGAGAAAATGGGGTATTAGCTTGTCCACAGTGTGCTAGCTTGTCCACAGTCAACCTCAGCTTTGTTTCTTAATTATAGAAATTTAAGAGCAAGCTACACTGTAGATTTTAGAGAATAAGAGGCATAATATACACGCCCACATATCCCTATTAATTTTTAAAACTGATGTGAAAAAGTATTTCCATAGTTAAATGGTTAATATGACAGATGTTTTATGTCCTCCTAGATTGTTTGTATTTTTGTTTTGTTTTTTTTGACTACTTCCTACTATTGAAAAGCAGAAATGTACATTATGTTTAGTAAGCAGCATACTA
>NW_011312650.1:0-352 GCF_000146605.3 Meleagris gallopavo | reverse complement strand
TCCTCCTCCTCCTCCTCCTCCTCCTCCTCCTCCTCCTCCTCCTCCTCCTCCTCCTCCTCCTCCTCCTCCTCCTCCTCCTCCTCCTCCTCCTCCTCCTCCTCCTCCTCCTCCTCCTCCTCCTCCTCCTCCTCCTCCTCCTCCTCCTCCTCCTCCTCCTCCTCCTCCTCCTCCTCCTCCTCCTCCTCCTCCTCCTCCTCCTCCTCCTCCTCCTCCTCCTCCTCCTCCTCCTCCTCCTCCTCCTCCTCCTCCTCCTCCTCCTCCTCCTCCTCCTCCTCCTCCTCCTCCTCCTCCTCTCCTCTCCTCTCCTCTCCTCGTCCTCTCCTCTCCTCTCCTCCTCCTCGTCCTCTCCTCC
>NW_011312648.1:0-347 GCF_000146605.3 Meleagris gallopavo | reverse complement strand
CTGTCTTGAGGTTAAGGAGATAATTCTAATGAAAAGGACGGCAAGCAAAATCAGGAGTAAAAACAGCATAGCTTCCAGGGAAATGTCTTAAGAGTTCAGAAATAAAGTCTGCCTCGCATGAAGATTTAATAAATGACATTTCTTTTCTTTGAAGAAGAAGAAACAGGCAGCCCATCTTAGAGAAGCAGATAGCTGCCCCAAGGAAGTAAAGCTTCTGTGCTGAGCCTGAGATGACCAAGGCAGGAATTACACATGGAACATTCAAAATAGATCTTCCAAGTGTAAGGTCAGGAAGTCTGTAAATCCCATCTGTTCTTGCAGCTGGTGATGTGAGGGACACTGAGTCA
>NW_011312647.1:0-340 GCF_000146605.3 Meleagris gallopavo | reverse complement strand
GGCGGAGGATCCGCGGATCCGCGCCCCGGGAAAAAAGAAATAAGGGACCCGAAATAATTGAAACAGTGGCAACAATCTAGAGGTAAACAAAGTAATTACTAAATATGGTATCAACAGAATTTATAAGGAGAGAGAATAGTGAAATTGATAGTGGATCGGCCTTACCACAACGCTGAGATGAGAAGCGCAGGCAGAGAAGCGCAGGCGAGAAGCGCAGGCAGAGAAGCGCAAGCGAAGCAGCGCAGGCAGAGAAGCGCAAGCAAAGCAGCGCAGGCAGAGAAGAGAGCATCAGGTGACCTTGCCGGGAGTTATATCTCCTCGCTGACCGGCAAAGCCCCCT
>NW_011312644.1:0-506 GCF_000146605.3 Meleagris gallopavo | reverse complement strand
AACAAGTCATGGATTGTCAGAAATGTCCACCTGAACCGAAGAAAGATTTTGGTACTCTCACTACACCTCACTCCAGCCTTGAAAAAATTCAATAGAAGACTAAATAAAGCAGTTCATCTCTAAAAAGGATTAGAATTTAATTTCAAACCTCTACATCTCTTCACCCACCATCCTGCAAATGGATTTTGCCTCCTCAGAGAACTTGTCTGAATATGTTTCTTGGTCCTCTTTTACTCTCCGGTCAATCTCATCCCGTTTGACCCTTTCCTTATGCTTCCTGAAAGGCGACTGTCCTTCAATCATTTCATAAATTAAGCAACCAAGACCCCACCAATCTGGGCTGAATGTATATTTTTCATTTTTGAGCACTTCTGGAGCTACAAAATAGACAAAAACAATAATTTAATTAATACTCTTGGTTCTGTACAAAAGGTCTTTAAGCAACCCCTTTTTTCTCAAAGAAATGTTAATTCCTACACTGAATACTGTGTGTATCCAATAGAAGC
>NW_011312640.1:0-368 GCF_000146605.3 Meleagris gallopavo | reverse complement strand
AGGTGTTGGCATTGCTGATTTAATTGCATATCTTTGCAGGTGTGTCATGGTTTCATGTATTTTCATTATCGGTATTCCACATCATAACATCATGCAATGTACTGGGGTTTGACTGCTGATGCTCAAGTTCCGGGTGCCTGTCCAGCGGAGAAGAGCAGCTACGTTTCCCAGGGGGCTTTGCGGTCAGCGAGGAGATATAACTCCCGGCAAGGTCACCTGATGCTCTCTTCTCTGCCTGCGCTGCTTCGCTTGCGCTTCTCTGCCTGCGCTGCTTCGCTTGCGCTTCTCTGCCTGCGCTGCTTCGCTTGCGCTTCTCTGCCTGCGCTTCTCGCCTGCGCTTCTCTGCCTGCGCTTCTCATCTCAGCGTT
>NW_011312638.1:0-504 GCF_000146605.3 Meleagris gallopavo | reverse complement strand
AAAGGATTAGTAACTAATGCCTTTTACTCAAAGGCTACTCTTTGCATAACCATGCTGCTTGATCTTATAAGAGTGCGATCTCATAGGACTTTGCTCTAAGCCTCAGGGATTCAGAACAACCAAATCAATCTTCTGAAACGTTTGTCAAGACGCCAGGCAAAGACAAGGCAGGATGGAAATGTATGTGCCATGCACACATTCTCTATTAAATAGTTAGCTTGGATTCTTTGGAACTCTAAATGAGGATTTTCAGTTTAAAGGTATTTCATCCACGTGTTCACAATGCAGGAGTTAGGAAATAATGATCTAAATTGTATGATTTCATAGAGGAATGCTGTGTCTTAAGAAATTTGATTAGGTGCTTTTATCATGGATGACTTACTTGCTAAACCTTGTTTAATGCTTCCGAGCAAAAACATCAACAATGCTAAGTGTACTGTGTGTTGCTTAAAGATTGTCTAAGCTTTACTTCAGATGCAATGCCTCGTATCATTTTGCAACTCC
>NW_011312636.1:0-518 GCF_000146605.3 Meleagris gallopavo | reverse complement strand
TCCTTCTGCATTGCAATGCTATTTGGGTTTTATTCCAGGGTTTGTTTTATTTTCCCTTTTGTTTCTATTCTTGGAACTGTCTTTTTCCTTTCCTGAGCGTATTCCCCTCTGTTTGTGAGGATTTCAAGTGATTTTGCTTTGCTCTGCTTGGCTTTTTTTACATACTCTCTCTTTCCTTTCCTGGTTTTCTTGCTTTGGTTTGCTCTTTGGTTATTGTTGGTATCGGGGCCTTGCATTGCTGTTAAATTTTGGTTCTTTCTTTCCATTGTTAAGCACTGGTGAGCTTTGTTCTCTCTTTACTTTGCTAGGATTCTTTGCTTTGCCATGCTAGTGTATTGAATTCATTGGCTTTCCTCTTGTATTTCTCATCCTCGCTTTGCTTTGCTTCGTTTTCATTCCTTGTTTTGTTTTATCTTCTTTTTATTTTATTTTTTCTGTAGTGAGGCTTTTTTGTTTGCTTTGCATTGTCTTTGTTTCCTATTTGTGTATTCTTTGTCTTTCCAGCTCCTTTCTTTGCG
>NW_011312635.1:0-333 GCF_000146605.3 Meleagris gallopavo | reverse complement strand
GGGAAAAAAAGCAAATTTTTAAAAAATACAAACCTAATATATTTATATTTTAGTCTGAGTTATCCATTATGCCAAGGCAGAGACATGCCACTGTAAGTTTATACTCACTGCTAAAGGCCTAAGAAAAATAAGATTTTTCGAAAGATTGTCAGTAACTCTGATTTTATATGCCAGTATGTCTCTTTGTTAGATCCATATTTGATTGGTTTAATACATCCTTTTCCAGATTATGGTAAGTGCTTTATATGGTAGAGAGATCTTTGCAGTGAAATATTACCATTTTCCACTGAAGTAATCCTAATAACCTATAACCTAAAAGTTATAGAACCTTTG
>NW_011312633.1:0-465 GCF_000146605.3 Meleagris gallopavo | reverse complement strand
GGGACTGAGGAAGCAATGGCAGTCCCACCTCACCAAAGCAAAGATGAGGGCTGTGCATAATGAGCAGTCTCAGACAAGATGGAAGCCAAAATGGTGTTGGGTACCTGAGTCTTCTCTGGTGGTAAGCAACATCGTGCACAGAGTGCAGCCATGTGCTCCGAGCAAGGAGCACAGGTTTGTGCAAGAGGCCCGGATGCAGGGCAGTGCCTTCATGACTGTATTGTGTCCAACAGGTGGCAGCAGAGCTGCGGTGCTCCCAAGTGCCTTAACAACTGCACGGAGAGATGTGTTGGTCTCTGTGGAAACAGCAAGGAAGTGGAATCTGCGTTTCCCGGCATGCCCCGGAACCTCACTTTGCTGACTGGTCATTGTCCGCCCCGCAGGTAAGGGCGATGCACACCCGCCAGCGTTTACCCATTCCAGAGCCCGGCACAATAGGGTTCCCCCAGAGCTCTGGAATTGCGC
>NW_011312632.1:0-306 GCF_000146605.3 Meleagris gallopavo | reverse complement strand
AAAAAAGGTCTTTCACTGTCTAATACAGATCTGAAATGCAGTAAATACAAGTTGTGTGAGGTTAGAAGTTCAGTGCAGTGCACAAAATGTAGTCCCATTCAAAGCACCTCCTCTATTCGATCAGCGCTGTCCTGTGGAAAAATTACCTTCTCATTAGTAGGGCAAAGCTGCTCTATAATTAAGATAATGTATTTTTTCTATAGTTGCCTTTTATCTTATTTTCTAGTTAGGTTTTTCTTTTCAACTGTTAAGTTTCTGAATTAAATGTGTTGGGGAAATCTCTTACAAAGTATTAATAAGAAAAAC
>NW_011312631.1:0-484 GCF_000146605.3 Meleagris gallopavo | reverse complement strand
GAAGATCAGCTCTGAGTAGCTAATGAAACTTAAGCAAATTGGGTAGGCAAGGCATGACTGCCTGAGCCGGCTTCGCTCCTAGAGCATTTCCATGATGAGAGCAGCCTGGTGTTTAAACCTGCATACCGCAAGCTGATGGATTAAAATTATATTCTTGAGTTGGTCATGTCTGTGCTGATTCTGGAAAACTCTCAGCAGCATGCAAGGCATTTTGTGTTTAATGAATTCTTTTTGTTTGTGCTAACAGAGCAATGAGGAATAATCTCTCTTACCATCAGGGGCACTTCAAGGTTTAGCAGGGCCTGATTTGAGCAAGGCCTAACACCTGTACCACAGCTGTAGGTTATACAGCAGAAGTTGTCACCCTGATGGGAAGCATTCTGGTTCAGCAGTGCCAAAAGTTATCTATTTCATATAAGTTGTTTTCTAATATTAATGTCTTGTTGGATACTATCTTTTATCATATAATCCCATGGAGTAGGCT
>NW_011312630.1:0-426 GCF_000146605.3 Meleagris gallopavo | reverse complement strand
CTGAATTCTGCTTCTGCTCACAGACTAATCACTATGCAGCTCATTAACTACAGAATTATATCTTTTCCATTCTTTCTACATAATCACTGATTTTCTTAAATTTGCCTTGTCTGCCTGCAATCATGTCTATTCTAAAATCTCTTATTTTTTTCTTTTCTAAGCCATTTCCAGTCAGAAGTGCTGACTCATGAAGGAACTGAGGTTAAGAAACTTTATTTATGTCAAAGAAATTGATCCCTGATAATTTAAAACCTTCCTGTACCGCTGTTTATCTTATGCTTTTTACTCCATGTCTTTGTCCCACACCTACGCCATGGCAGGCGGAGGGCCATGCATCTGTCAGAGCAGCTGAGCTGTCTCATTGCTCACTTTTGGCCTCCTTGGCCTTAATGCTCACCTTACTTTATTAGCACAGTTCTTCAGAAC
>NW_011312629.1:0-413 GCF_000146605.3 Meleagris gallopavo | reverse complement strand
CGCTGCTGCAGCCGTGCTGCTTCTCAAAGCGTCTTCTGATAGCAGAGGGGAAAGAACAGCAACAGAGCAGGAGCCCGCGCGGTGACTTCTCTTCCAGAAATACACCGGTCCTTGGGATGCTGTGCCTTCACGGTGACTCCAGTTTAGCTGTGACAGGCTCACGATGCATCAAAACCTCCGCAAGCAGAGCATCATCCATTTGTCTCATTGCATCATCCATTTATCTTGTTGCACTGTCCGCTTGCTCACGTGCGCTCTGCTCCTTTGTGCAGGAATTGAGTTCCCGCTCAGCACTGCTGTGCTCTCTGGTCTCCCAGTCCGCGTGGAGCTGCCCCACACCTGGGGCTGGCTGTGTGCCCCCCTGTGCACAGCAATAGCCCTGTGCTCACTCACAGGTGGGCTGCACAATTGGC
>NW_011312628.1:0-436 GCF_000146605.3 Meleagris gallopavo | reverse complement strand
AAATACAGTCACTGCTGATCAACTACATCCCCCATATGAAAAGATTGATTTGATCAGTGGATTTTCTGCATTTATAAGAAAGACTACACATAGGCTGCAATGGTTCTTTGCATTCTTAATGTTTTCTGGATGCTATATTCATCTCACTCTCATGTATTAAGTGCTGTCAATGAAGAAGCAACCAAGTTTTGTAACAGAACAGTCACATAAAACTTCTTAGTATTTGAGCGTGGAGTTTTTGCTCTCTGAATCAATCAGATTGAGCAAGGAGGACTGGCAGAAGGATTCAAATGTATGGCTAGGGAAGAAGTATTGAGCTGGAAATTCCAAAGAACAATAGTATGGGAAGATTAAGAAGTGACTGAGAGAAAAATATACCTATGAATACATTGAGGTTTACAAATTAGCATTTTCACTCATATTTTAGACCCCTTTT
>NW_011312626.1:0-408 GCF_000146605.3 Meleagris gallopavo | reverse complement strand
CCTCTCCTCACACACTTGCCCAAAAGGCCAGAACCATTATTCCGTCTGCCAGGCTTACTCACAGAACACCAGGCTTCTCTCCACCGGGCATCACATGGACACAAACAGGCTGCTGGGCGGGAAGGCAATTTCACCTGAGCATCTCACCACAGACGTTCCCTCCGCTCTGCTCTCCTGCAAAGACACGAGGAGAAAAGCCTCAGCTCCTCTGAGCAACAACTGGAAACAACTCCAGAAAATTCTCCACTCAAAACCAGTTCCTGCAGACGTACAAAGGAGTCCTTCCAAGTTCACGTGTGCTTACGCTGTGGCCTTCGCAGAAACACGCTGCCTTTTGTGCTGCTGGCTCCTGACGGCTCTTCTTCATCACCTTCTGGGCACAGCACAACAGCTTTTCTGGTACAAATC
>NW_011312622.1:0-386 GCF_000146605.3 Meleagris gallopavo | reverse complement strand
CCCCTCTTCCACTCCCTCCTTTTCCTCCTGACTTCTTATTTGTCACCTCTGCTCCTCTGGGTCTGTCAAACCCAGAAGACCAGCCGAGGGAGGAGCTGATGGCACTTCTCCCTCTGTGGAAGAATGGCAGATGGACACCTGGCGGGGTATCCACCATGCCCATTAGTGCAGACTCTGTCCCTGCTGCTTCCTGCTTGATGTCCCCCCTTGAAGCAACTTTCTTTCCCTCTTTTGACTCAATAAAGTCGTGGTGCATCTCAGTCTGTGCCTCTGCATCACTCACTCTACTCTGCAAGCACTGCACGTGCCTGCAGGATGTCTGCTACTCTGAAGACTTCTTCAGAGCAAACGTGTGTGACAGGTGGGGACCTCACCTTTTCCCCATC
>NW_011312621.1:0-514 GCF_000146605.3 Meleagris gallopavo | reverse complement strand
TTCTCTGTGCAGCCAGATTAGGGTTGGACTATTTGTACCTGGTCTGCCTAAGAGCATAGAATTATAAATGAATTTCTGCAGTTTACTATCTACAGAATTTACATGGACATCTACAAGGAAAATGGCTTGAACTTACATTATAAGCAAAGAAAACCTTCCAAAGATCTTTTCTTTACCCATACATATGTCTTCTGAACAAATAGACATGAAGAAAAATGCATGCAAGATGGAGATTAAATGGCAAGAGAAAAGACACAGGAAGGTCAGAAAATTAATGGTGAAAATCTAGTTACCT
Source organism: Meleagris gallopavo (assembly GCF_000146605.3). Classification (NCBI taxonomy): domain Eukaryota; kingdom Metazoa; phylum Chordata; class Aves; order Galliformes; family Phasianidae; genus Meleagris; species Meleagris gallopavo. Next base: position 219 of record NW_011312621.1, on the reverse strand, counting down.
TTTTTCTTTTCTTAACTGCTGATATTAATTATTGTTCACACTCACTGAAGCTGTGAACACAATACAAAATGCAAACGTTCTCCTTCACTCTTTAAATAAATTAGAACATAATTCTCTGCTCAAAATTCTTGGGTCACCCTATGAGGCAAAGGTCTCAGTCATGACCTCCAGCACAATACAGCTAAATTGAACTTGGCTAGCTGATGTGAAACAGAGCTT
>NW_011312620.1:0-322 GCF_000146605.3 Meleagris gallopavo | reverse complement strand
ATTTCCAGCTTGGACCTTCATATGCAAGGTGCATAAGAGGAAAAAAACAATTGACAGATATTTGATTTGGTTATATGGGCACATCCATTTTTCATTGTAATGTCCATATTAAGCTTTCACTACCAAATAGGTTGATTTTTTTTCATGAAAAATATGACTGAAATAACTTTCTTCAAACCTATCCTATTTTAGGAAAGGTTTCTAAAATACTACTTCACTGATTCTGTTTTATCATTTTTTCTTTTTTTTGGTGTGTGTGTGTGCTTCGTTTATGTTCAGTATGAGAAAAGAATGTAAAAGTAAGGACACAAAATTGTACTGC
>NW_011312619.1:0-486 GCF_000146605.3 Meleagris gallopavo | reverse complement strand
TTCACTCTATGTATCTGTTGTCATTCTATGGAATAATAGGAGCATCCTTTCAGAGCAATCTACGTACATCATCAATGAGCCATCATCCTAGTAATGCAGTAATACTAATAATAGGAACAGAAAAAACAGATTCTCAGAATACCTTTTGTGGGGATGGAACAACAAACCAACGCTGCAGTCAGCTGCAGTTATTCCCCCGGAATGAACTGATAGCAGCAGAAAGGTCATGGCCACTTCCGACACTCAAACTGTACCAGCATTTCAGAGCACGCAGCCTTGGCATAAACCCTAAGGATAAACCAAATGGCATCTCTGTTCCAGCAATTTTTCCTTCAATATACGTGAATAGACTGGAGGTACTAATCCCACCAGTTCAGTTCTACCATTGTGTCTTACGGTAAGAGGAAAAGCAGGATGTTTAAGACTCTGTCAGGCACAGAACCTCCAGCACTGGAGGCAGCAGTTCTGAATTCTCGGTATCTTGTC
>NW_011312618.1:0-324 GCF_000146605.3 Meleagris gallopavo | reverse complement strand
AAATGTGTTCTCTTCATCCCTGAAGGTGTTGAAGAAACCTTTTAGCATTTGTACTAGAAGACCTAGTTTAGTAGGGAAATATTGGGGTAGGTGGATGGTTGGACTAGATAATATTGGAGGTGGTCTTTTCCAATCCTGGTGACTACGAATTCTCTGATTCTATGTGAAGTTTGCCTGTTCATATACATCTGTTTTTGATAGTAATGTGTATTTTTATTTTTTTCAGTAAAGTCACATGCAGGAATAATACCAAAAGTTAGAGCCCCATTATGACACAGAAAAGGGAAGAGGTGCAAACAAAAATTCCAAGTCAATCTAAGTCAG
>NW_011312617.1:0-373 GCF_000146605.3 Meleagris gallopavo | reverse complement strand
TTTTCTTCACGCTTCACTGTGAGTACTTTCTTAGAAATTAAGAATGAAGAAATAATTAAAGTATGTTTCACCAAATGGAATTACCAAGGGGAAGGGTTTAGTTCAGCGGAAGTTGATTTCCATGGATTTCGAAAGAGCTGGATCAGGTCTGTGCTGAACATTAGTGCTAGTTTGTTCACACATTTGTTATACTCGTGATCTGATTGTGGCTTGCTGAGATTCTAAACTATTCTACCTAAAAATAATTGAGTATATGTGAGTAATCCCAAGGAACATAAAACATTGTTTCTCTTTAGGAAAATTGTTATATATGTAGTTCTTCCTAGGACAGAGGTTAGGATATAACCCTATGAATGGAGTCATCATCGTCTTA
>NW_011312616.1:0-383 GCF_000146605.3 Meleagris gallopavo | reverse complement strand
CCATTCTTCAGTGAAACATACACTAAGAATTGTACAGGATTTTCCATCTCTCTTTTGAGCAATTCAATGCTTTTGAGCATTGCAATATGCTAACATGACAGATTTGCAATAAATATAATAACTGTTTAAATATTTAGTGTACAACATAAAGAATGTTTCAGTTTGCAATGACTGGTGTAATAAAAGTGGTATTTTAAAATATTTAGTGAAGACATGGCTAATTTAATAACATTTATAATGCTACATATCTCACACACACACAATATAAATAAAGAATAAACTCAGTAAACTTTAGCCTGAGTGGATTTATCAAATACTTGTCAAATGCAGCAAATACTTCAACATCAGAGTTTCAGTGCACTCAGTCAAATGTTTCTCACTTT
>NW_011312611.1:0-479 GCF_000146605.3 Meleagris gallopavo | reverse complement strand
CCTCCTCCTCCTCCTCCTCCTCCTCCTCCTCCTCCTCCTCCTCCTCCTCCTCCTCCTCCTCCTCCCTCCTCCTCCTCCTCCTCCTCCTCCTCCTCCTCCTCCTCCTCCTCCTCCTCCTCCTCCTCCTCCTCCTCCTCCTCCTCCTCCTCCTCCTCCTCCTCCTCCTCCTCCTCCTCCTCCTCCTCCTCCTCCTCCTCCTCCTCCTCCTCCTCCTCCTCCTCCTCCTCCTCCTCCTCCTCCTCCTCCTCCTCCTCCTCCTCCTCCTCCTCCTCCTCCTCCTCCTCCTCCTCCTCCTCCTCCTCCTCCTCCTCCTCCTCCTCCTCCTCCTCCTCCTCCTCCTCCTCCTCCTCCTCCTCCTCCTCCTCCTCCTCCTCCTCCTCCTCCTCCTCCTCCTCCTCCTCCTCCTCCTCCTCCTCCTCCTCCTCCTCCTCCTCCTCCTCCTCCTCCTCCTCCTCTCCTCCTCCTCCTCCGTCTCCTCT
>NW_011312610.1:0-444 GCF_000146605.3 Meleagris gallopavo | reverse complement strand
CCTTCTCAGCACTCCCCGTTACCAGAACCCCCCTCACTTAGCAAGGGCCCACATTCTCTCTAGTTTCCTTTTGCTGTTAACATACTTGAAGAAGCCTTTTTTATTATCCTTTATCACTTTAGCCAGATTCAATTCCAGGCGGGCTTTAGCCTTCCTCGTTGCATCCCTGCAGGCCCTGACTACATTCCTATATTCTTCCCAAGTGGTCAGACCCTTTTTCCACATTTCATGGACCTTCTTCTTTCCTTTGAGCTTGCGCATGAGCTCCTTGCTCATCCACACAGGTCTCCTGCCACCTTTTCCCGATTTCTTGCTCACAGGGACGCACCGATCCTGAGCTTGGAAGAAGAGCTGTTTAAATGCTGACCAGCTCTCAGAGGCCCCTTACCTTCTAACACCCGAGCCCACGGGATAGCTCCAAGTAGGTCCCGGAAGAGATTGAAG
>NW_011312606.1:0-374 GCF_000146605.3 Meleagris gallopavo | reverse complement strand
AGGTTTCATTCCTAGTCCTGCTGGGCAGGAAGAAAACCAGTTTAAAAGCACAACTGCTTAATGAGGTAAGTATCTTCTTGTTTCATAATGAAGGAAATTTTGTTAGGCTTCCTCTTGAGCACCTCATTGTCAGCAACAATGCACAAACAAGCCTTACTTAGTTTTTCCCTCCTCTCCAAATTAGCTACTGCCTGCTCACATTTCCTTTTCTACTAGCATTGCTTTAGAATTATTTGGTTTCAGGCAAAAGCCTTTGACAAATTAGCTGTAGTTTGATGAAGACAATATGGTTGTCTGTTCCCACTTAAGAGCTCATGTCAAATGCTCTTGATGCTCTACTTAGATAACATGCATAAGCTAATCACCATCATTTT
>NW_011312605.1:0-385 GCF_000146605.3 Meleagris gallopavo | reverse complement strand
TTCAGCAGCACCCTGAACTCTGGTGCAGCAGATGAATCCTTGAAGGGTAAAACAGCTTAATTAGATCCCCACAAAATGACATGCTCGTAGAGATGTCAGCACTTTAATCAAGTGATACCTTCTTCTCTTCCATCTCTCATGCTATGCTGCATGATTTTGTACTGAAACTGAATGCACTCAAAATCCCCAGGCAACTTTACAAGTCCTGCCATAAAGTGATAGTTCAGAGTGTGATTTAGTCCTGTGCAGGACTTCCTTTCCACCTTCCTCTGTAGGAGAGAGTTTAAAAATCACAATTCCAGTGCAATTACTTGCCAGTTCCTTCTAACTTAAATACATGATTCATTGTTCCTTCAATTCTGAAGAATCTGCATCCCTTGGTAAA
>NW_011312604.1:0-470 GCF_000146605.3 Meleagris gallopavo | reverse complement strand
CTGGATGCACTCGCACAGCTCCATGTCTCCCTGCACTGAGGACTCCACATCTGGACGCAGCACTGCAGGTGAGGCCTGACCAGCGCAGAGCAGAGGGATGGGGATCTCCTCCCTTCGCCCGCTGACTGCGCATCTTTGGATGCAGCCCAGGATATGGTTGGCTTTCTGGGCTGAAGGCCCACTGCTGGCTTGTGTCCAGCTCCCACCCACCAGTACTCCCAGGCCTTATGGAGCAGGACTACGCTCAGTCCTTTCATCCCCTAGCATGTTTTGGTGGTGGGTGTTCCCTCATCCCAGCTACTGACCCTGCACTTGGATTTGTGCCCACTGCTCAGCCTGTTGAGGTCTCTGTGGATGGCATCCCGTCCCTCTGCTGTGTCACTGCACCCCACAGCTTGGTGTCCTTAGGGTGCACTCAACCCCACTGTTGATGTCCCTGATGAAGGGGAAACCCAGATGGCTTGTACCAA
>NW_011312602.1:0-439 GCF_000146605.3 Meleagris gallopavo | reverse complement strand
AGAAGGCTGCCTATCCTCTTTGTTCTGTGTCTTGCTTGTCTCTGGTCTTGCACTGTTTTCACTATTACATTCTCTTGTCCTCCTATTTTTGTGTTCCTTGCCCCATTCTCTTGGCCTAATGACCCCTTTGGCTTTTGTGTTTGCCACATTCATGTCGGCATTCAGTTTTGGCGTTCCCTGCCGTATTGTCTGGGCCGTCATCCTTGGCATTTCCTTCCATGTTCTCTTGGCCCTTGCCTTTGCCTGGGCATTCCCTTGCCCTCCTGTTTTTTGTGGAACCCGCACCTGGGGCGGGGTGCAGCCCTGCGAGCACAGCTGGGGGCAGTTTGGCTGTGGAGTGGGGCAGAGCCAGGCTCCACCCCTCCCTGATCCCATGTAAGGGCTGGGAAGAGTAGGGGCAGCATGTGAACCTGGGGAGTGCTTCCTTTGAGTATGCCTT
>NW_011312600.1:0-374 GCF_000146605.3 Meleagris gallopavo | reverse complement strand
TTTCACTGAACATGTTGAGGTGAGTCTTGGAGGTCACTTCAGTCCTTAAAGGGTACGTACAATGCTGAGAAAGGCCTAATTTTCCTGGGTCTTCTGCTCCCTTGAAATCACTACAGAGGAAGAAAGAGCATGCAACTGTTACAGCAAGAACCAAAGCAACTTTCCACCACCAGTTCTTCTCCATGTTTGCTGGTACCAACAACAGAGTACCAATCCAAACCTGCTCTCAAATCTGTGTTCTTCCTGACCCAATAGCTTTAGCCATCCATGTGGACAAAGCCCAACTGAATCCAAGCACAAGATGGCCCAGAGCTAAGGCTTTGGCTCTGCCTCACACTACTCATCATCACCCAGACAACACCTGTCCAAAATAG
>NW_011312598.1:0-361 GCF_000146605.3 Meleagris gallopavo | reverse complement strand
AGACATTCTACGAGGATTCTAGGATTTCCCCAAGTCCAGTCATAACACGGGAGGATTGGGCCACCTGTCTGCGCCTTCCAATGGAGCTTAATGCACTCCTCTTGCTTAGCTTGCTCAACTTGGGGATTAAGGATCGTCTTGAAAAGCCACGTTCTGATCAAGCAGATCACTAGCACAGCCAAACCTCTATCTGTCCACCAGGGACGCTGGCTGTTCTCAGCCTCGTCCTGACTTGCAGGAGAACTGTCTTTGCCCTCCCTCATTCTCACTGCCTACAAAACAGCTGCCATACACCCGTGGTATGTACGAAGGATCATCAACACAGAGGATAACGTGGGATGGATAAGGGAGGTATTACACA